>NC_058339.1:60663091-60963091 GCF_905475395.1 Chrysoperla carnea
CGACGTTAAAGTCAAATGAAGTCCCGTTCAGATTAAATATAGCCTAATTAAACTCACCAAAATTAGCGCAATAAAAATTTTCATTTAAATTTCACTCAACTTCAAACAATCAATCGTAAATTTGCGAAAACTTACGCGTAGGTATTTTAGAATGTTTATACATATTTTAAACTTTCAAGTCTCTACTTCGAGAAGAATTTCCAATTTGAACTTTTACTTTTTCCTCCATAATAAAATAGCACCAGAAAAAGCAAATTTATCAACTAAATATTGTCTTATTAGACAGATTAATTTAGATATTTGGAATTTTTTAATTTACGATAACATTTTATTGACTGTAGTGTGTAGTAACTCTGCACTAAGCAAAATATTTGATTTGACAACCATCATATTTTTCTAGTATTAAGAAAGGAAAATTATAATGAAAAACTTGTGATAAGTTGAAGAAGAAACACTCGGTATTGGAAAGTTTATAAAAAAAACACCCGTTGCATAAAGAAAGGTAGTATTTTAAAATAAGTTTGTTTATAGAATAGAATAATAGTGATTAATTTAATTAAAGGTAATAATAGAATATGTTATTTTTAGTCCTTTAAAAAATCATAGAAGGGTTCACTTTATTTACAACAGAATCTACTCACACATAGGTATATGGCGATTATTTAAGAATTTCTATGGTTCCGCAGTCAAAATAATCACTCCTTTTTCCAAAAATCATGTATCACTTGCATAACATTTAATAGGTAAGTGAATTAAATATATAAAAAAAACATTGATAAAATTAATTTAATGGAATGCTGCCTATTTCCATTTCAAAAAACAAGAAAGAAATTTAAGAATCACTATAAAAAAAAGACTTCTGGCCTGCGCCAACACTAAAACTTTTTACGTTAAATTAACTCATTGTGTACTACTAGTTGGAGAGCTTAGTATATATTTGTTTCCCGTTGCTCTTAGGTATCTTCAGTGGTTGCCTTTTGTCCAAATAACCTGAAATTCGGTATATTCTAGGAAATATATATGAAGAATCGGGGTTTAATTTTTGAAATTTGGAGAGGGCGCAGGAAGGAAATCATTGTTTTCGAACTTTAAACATTTTGAACTCTAAACAATTGCCCAAATTAAGTTCAAAAATTTCTATTATCTTTTAGGGGTATCAACTTCCCAAACAACTTTTCCTTTTTTTTTCATCCTTTTTTTTATCAAAATATTATTTTTTTTCGCGGTTTTTAAGGCTTTGTACATCTTCACAGCCCACCGAATTAAGTTGCGGGGTTTAAAAATTTTACATCATTTGATTTAGTATCCAAACAGTACCTTTTATTCCAAAATATCTTTTTTTGGCCTTTTTTAAGGTATTGTGTACTTTAAATTGACTTAGAGGGTTAAAATTAGTGATGTTATATTGAGGAAGTCCTTTTGGTTTTATTTACTCTTCACCCCTTCTCCTTTCTGAACCGTTTATGTTAATATTTAATGTTTGCAAAAACATTAAAAATCAAATATCTCATTTCAATAAAAAAAAAAAACTAATGCTATGAAATACTTAATAAAGGGGAAATATGACATCATTTATAGCAGGCATGAGCAAAGGTGGCTCAGAGAAGTCCCTCAGACTTCTGCAACTAACATACGAGTAAGACATTGATAACCTAATCAGTGACAACCAAAAATACGAGTAAGACAGAAAGACAACATTTTTTTCTACCTATCTCATTCCTATTAGAGAAACTGAGATAGGTAGAAGAGTCGTATACCCGTCTCGCTTCCTCTTCTATGAGCAATGCGGGCTTAGATAAAGAGACACCCAATAAAGTTTATAGCACACAATAAAGTTATAACAATGGGGACTTCGACTAAAAATAGCTCGCCCATGCCTGATTTATAGAGCTCTGTTATTCAAGGAGTTTTTTTCTGTGCCCAACATAATGATTACAGAACCTTTACTTACATGCATGTTTCACCATACACTTAACGGAGCGTTTTTTTTTTTAATATAACCTGCAATGCTATTATGTTATATTGATGTCTTAATATTATTACCTATACATGTAGAAACGCCATTGTATGTACCGCTGAATTGGTATAGGTATAGGTACTTACTAAAGGGTTTTGCACTTAAAATGATAAATCTTTATAACTTAGATAAAAATTAAACATTTTATAGCAATTTGTTTGATATATGATACCAGTCAGTTCGCTAGAAGTATGTGAAAAATAAAATTTTTCGATTACAAACGCATGGATTCGGATCGATGTCATTGATTGTTTGTGCTTATATTTAAGCGCATTCAATGAAATCTCACATTTCAACAACGATCGCATGTTGTATGACTATTTAGGTACTGAAATTTACAAACGACAAGTAATCGACTCCCAAGGCCGGTGAGGCTGATCGTTATATTTGGGTAGTATCATAAACCATACTAATTGTCATAAAAAATAATTAGAATGCTTCAGAGTTGGGACTGGCGATAAATGAAGAAAAAACTGTATTCATGAAGATCTCAGCCTCACAAGACCGGAGGACAAAGGAATATCTAGTCATATGGCAGTGAAAGTTGGATCCTGACACAAGAAGACCAGGAGAAAATACGAAGATTTGAACGAAAGATTATAAGAAGGATATATAATGCAATCCGAGTGAATAAGGAAGAAGGGCGCATCCGAACCAATAGAGAAATCCAGCAAATTCAGAAGGGAGAAGATATTGTGAAGTTCATCAAATCACAGCTTAGATGGTTCGAAAATGTGCAAAGAATGGAGGAAGGAAGAATGTCAAAAAAAACATTGCTTGCCAAAGTGTACGCCACACGAAGAATAGGAAGGCCTCGACTCAGATGGTTGGACCAAGTGATCGACGACCTGAAGGTGATGAGAGTCACTAGATTGGGATCCGCTGCCCAGGACCGAGTCATCTGGAGGAGAGTGACGAAAAGGCCTAAGTCCACCCTGGGATGTGAGGATGTGAGTGCCTATTGAATAGAATTGTCATAAAATACTCTTTCAAATAAAAAATATACAATTTGTTGTAATTTAAGTTTAAAGTTCTATCATTTTAAATGAAAAACCCTTTATAATATACATGTTGATGTGGTATTATAACCATATTATAGTGGACCTTATGACAGCTAAATTACACTATGACTACCACCAGACTGACTTGACTTATTAATCGTTTGGTCATAATGGGTAATATACAATTTTCTCTGTCTAAACATAATTTATTATGTTCAATATTAGTTGGGTTATGTTTTGTTGTTGGTTTGGAGAATATAATGTATAAATTATGTATCATTTCTACTTCCATTATGACTATGTTTGTAGTAGAAATGTTTTCCACTTGAAAATTTGACCATCAAATCAGGTTGTACATCGTGATAATTTTCTAAGTAAAGCGTTTTTGGGGAAAAATCTAATTAATTTTTTTCTGCTGTTTTGGGCTACCTTGCCAGGCCATCGCTAGGTAGTTCCTCTCCAATCAAAAAACTTTTTTTCAAATCATTTTTTTTCTCACAAACGCTTCATTTAGGGCATATTTTATTTGTGATAAATGTTATAAAATTTTCGCTCCAAATTTACAGAATGATCTATTTTTATATCAAAAACACACATCTCAAAGGAAAAAATTTTCTGGCGTTTGGTTTTCCTGAAAATGAATGTGAAAATTATAGTTTTATCCTTCTTACACTTACAAAACCTAATGGAATAATTCTGAGAGTCAAAACTGTTTTGCTTTGTTCATAATGAAAAAATTAAAAACTTTTTTCAAAAATTTTATTTTAAGAAATTTTCACACTGACCTATTAATTTGAACTTGATTTTCGAGGTTGTTTCAAAATCAAATAGGGCTGCAGGCTTGGACCGATACTTTCATCAGTTTCATCTCGATTTCGATTCATATAAGAGACGAGATTAAAACTATATTATTCAAAAAGAAACCATAAATCGAACTTCAACGAAAATATCGTTAAAATATCGATATGAATTAAAACTTTCTTATTTCTTGAATTCGTTTTTTTTTTTAAATAGACTAATTTTTACGAGAGCTAAAAGATCCGTATCCGTCCTTATGAAACTGATTTTATATATAATAACATTTCACGACGCTTCCACCATTTTTTATGCAGTATACACAAGTCACGATGTAACAACATATACACAAGTCATGTATAATTTGTGAGTTGATTTGAAATCATTGTCTATTAAATTGATTCAAACATACCATTTAAAATTAATGATATACAATGACAGTTGATTATTACAATTAATTTATAAATTTTCAATAGTATCTGTAATACAGAGAGGCCAACATGAAATTTTTCTAATTTAAAACACTTTTAATGCAAATAATTTAAAATTCGGATAATTTTTGCAGGTGTTGGATGGTAGAATAGCTGTAAAAATTTGTATTTAAAATGACTTATTAAGGTCAATTTTATTTCGAATATTTCAAAAAACCACAGAAATAAAAAATTCAAAAGAAAAAAAAGAAAATCTTTAAAACGGGAACAAGTTCTGAAATGAAACTAATCAATGTGGGGTAGGTAAGCAAAATTAGAGTTATCGGCTCTTTTTCAAATTTTTTCATTTGTTATTTCTCCAACTTTTAGCAACTGCAATAAGAATGAGCTTCCTAATCCTGGACCTGAACTACCCATTTAGTTGGTCAAGTATATGTTAATTAAATTCTTAAATTATTCTGATTTGCCCACAATATATTCATGAGTAGTATTTTTTCTAGTAGACCTTTTTTTCCAACAGACCTATTTTCAAATACTAGTTTTTAAATAAAGAATGAATTGGGCACTTCAAGGGTATACAGTATAACATTCAGTTTGGTCATAATTTAGCAAATAAAATAATTTTTATAATTTTTTTGTTATAGTCTAAGCAGATAAGTTAAAATTGGTGAAATGAAGAAATACTAGTCATAAAAATGCCTGTGATATCTCGTTGGTTTCGTAACGATGTCTAGAAAAATGTGCTCGAAGCGTTTTTCTGCACATAAAAAATTGCTAAAGGTTTAAACAATTAAAGATGGTAAAAAAAGGTATTTCGTTTTTCGACAATATTTCCTAAAATATTAATATTTAAAATTTTTTTTTAAAAAAGACTTTTAAAGAAGAGTAAATTTTCAATAAAAAACTCTTACTCTCTAAGTCTATCTCTATTATTTATAATCTTAATTTAACGCTGAAAATAGGTGGTTTTACCTCATTTTTAGATTATTGTAATATCGTCAAAAACGAGTATCTCATCCTAAATAATTGTTTAAGGTATGCGTTTTTAAAGTGGTTGTAAGAATATCAACTATAAATGGAGGTTACAAATTATTTTTTTGAAGCTATTTTTCAACAAGAGAGATTAAAAACACCTATTTTGAAAATCTCGAGTTAAATAGAGTATGTTTTTATAATTTAAATTTCGTACAAAAATGTTAAGAAAATATTTTGATAGTGGTAGGAGATAAATCTTGCTAAAATTTTATAGAACCGATAAAAACTGATTTTAAATTTGATTTCAATTTAATGACATTTTTTGCTATTGGCGTTATTTTAAAATTAAATTTTTCTTGTCTCAAATATGAATTTCAATAACGTAATAACGCGTCGTTTACCAAATAAAAAAAAAAACTATTTCTATAGGTGGATCATGTACTAAAAAATATCAATTTTACACGGTTTATTCAGATGGGTATGTATATTGCAATGAATCCTTCAGAACCATAAAATGAATGCACAATAATTATATTTTATTATTCTTAATTTAAGATACTTGTAGTTAGCTTAACTGGTAAATATATAGGTAGGTATCTTGCTGAGTATTAAGTTATGACATTATACCTACCGGTATCTTAAAAATATTCCTATACACTAATTACTATATGCGTGTCCTGGCTGTCCGTGTGCGGAGAACCCTAGTATGGCATTTAGGTTGCATTTAGCTTTCTTTAATCAAGCATTTGAAAATAAACGAACTATTGTGTAACTTAAAGCTTGTGTTTCTTAACTAGAAATATTAGCATTAGACCCAAGTTTATAACTCTTAAAAATATTATTGTTACGAACAAAATTTTTGTATAGGTTCATAAAATCCATTTCCGGCAACCCGTCTGAATGTCTGTCCGTCTATCCGTCTGTCCATCAACACAATCAAAAACGAAAAGAAATATTAAACTGAAATTTTTATAGCGTGCTCAGGACGTAAAAACTGAAGTTGAATTCGTAAATAAGCAGCATAGGTCAATTAGGCCTTGAGTTCGCAGGACACATCTCGTAAATTGTAAGAGATAGAACAAAAATGTAAAAAATATCCCTTATAAAAATAAACAACTTTTGTTTAAAACTTTTTTTTATGTAGTACAGGTATTGCAAATATTTCAAATTTATACTTCAACATCACCTAACATGGTATTGATATTTAATCAACATTACCTATACATGGTATTTCAACATCATCAATTGTTTGTTTTCATTTGTTCAGAATCAATTTTTGTTCCCTTTATCCCAGAACTGGAGTACAGATAAACAAAGGTAGGAGAAAATACACTGAAATAAGACTTTGATCCTTCTTCTACAATAAAATTTTTCGATAAAGATTGATCGGGCATAAAGGTAAAGTACAGGTTTTCACTTAAATGCTGAGAACGGATAACTTTAACAAGCATTATTGGGAACCCATCTTTTGTGAATGCCCTGGGACTTCAGCCATTCATGCATTGACATCCAAACTAAGCATGCATGCAAAATTTCATCTCAATTGGTACATTGCAAGTTAAATAAAATTTTCATCATTCGTATAAAAAATCATTTTTCGTATACATGTACATCATACGTATATGCACTATTAATAAAGTTTTTCAATATGATAGTTATAATACAATACCTGTATTTATACCAAAAGAAACAAGAGGGTGGAGTAGAACACATGCCCCAAAGTACCTTTAATGCTATTTGTTACAAAGTGTTTAATTATTTTGTTTAATTTTAATTTTGTATATCCATAATTTATGATCCATGAAAACAACAAGTTTTTGTTTTTAAAATAATATTTGATTGTTTCCTTGTATGTCCGTCTAAAAAGTATTTATATACCTTTTTTAATGGAAAGGATTTTTTTTTAGTCATAACTTGTGAAACTGAAAAGTTTCTAATCAAAATGTTTCAAATTTCTTTTCTCATTTAAGAGAAATAGCTCTCACATGAAACTAAAAAAAAATCGTATATCTTGAATAAAAATCGTCTTTGGAAATATGAAACTTTTTCCTTATTTTTGTGCTAAGAAAGCCATATTAATAGCCAATAATTATTTAAAAAATTTAATAATCTACATAGGTATTATTGAAATAATATTCCAATAATTTCCTAATTATTCTCCATATTTGGCACCACAATAACTCGATGATAAAGATTTTGAAATAATTATTGTCATTTGCAGTGACAATTTTTTGAATAATCATGGAAATGTAGGTATAATAATTGTTAGCCTATGTCCACACCAACAAATTTTGAAGCATTTTTATACAACTAAAACAATGTAGGGTTACTTAAAAAAAATTAAAATAAACACTTCAAAAGCACAATTTGTTATTCTTGGTTATAAAGTAAATGTAATTTTAATTTTCGAAATTCATAATTGTTGTAGGTATATTTCAAAAAAAAAATTTTATTCATACAGGCTTTGTTTTTCAAAGGACATAGAATTTTAAAATGCAATAAAAAAATGTTTCTTCGTTTTATTACACCGAACGAAAGTTTTGTTTCTATATTTTCATATTTTAAACACATAAAAATTTTTGTAGAGGGACTTTGGTCCATAAAATACCAAAAAAGGTTTTTTTCAGTTAATACCTCAAAAACTTGTTATCTGATGGCAAAAAGTCCAGATTTTCATGTCCATTCATAATGTAGGACTAATAGATCAGTATTTCTTCAGATATCTCCAAAATCATTGCTAAATACACGCTTTTCTTACAGGAATTCAGGAGATTTGGCGATAAACCAACCCGGTTCCGTATAATTTGAATCAAAATTCCAAAACAAAAATTTAACCCTTAAGGAAGTTTCGAAAAATTATTAATTTTCTTTTACTTCTGATTTGGATAAAAATCATTGTCTATTGAAATTTTGACCCACAAGTCGGTTCCCTTTGACGATTAGCCAAGTAGTTTCTAAGATTTTGACTAAAATCATATAAGAAGGGATCCCGGAACAATTTTTTCAGGCAATATACCTCAAAAACTTAATTAATCGCTACATCAATCAGATCATTATCTAGTGTCCCATATTATCCATTTCTAGCGAAAAACAATATTTTTATAAATTGTAAATGCCTATTCAATATTGTCTTTATGTACAGGAATGTTCAATAAGATGTTAGCACGTAAATGGCAGACACTTTCTTCAATAGATATTACCACTTAAATGAAAGAAGCACATTGTCCAAAAAGATATTAATCCTTAAATGGATGAGACGTGTATTTCAGGAACATTATACAATATTAATATTTTATTATATATAAGAAAAATTGTTTAAAAATTTTATAGTACTTCCTTAAAATACACGTCTCATTCATTTAAGTCGTAACGCCTTTTTGAACAAAGTGTCTGACATTTATGTGGTAACATCTTATTGAACAACACTGTATAAGTGTTTACATAGCCTTACAGAAACTAATATATTACGGCCGCTTTAAATGCGTATTGTAAGTGCATAATCACCGCATATTGAAATGTCATACATCTTAAATTTATTGACATTATGGTCATTAAGTAGTTATAAACATTTTTAATTGCTTATATTTATATTTAATAACTCTGTGTTATTGTTATTCAGTTAGTTACGGCGGTTAGAATATCATGGAATACAATACGACTGTAACGAATAACATCACATGAGAACGATAATGGACATTTATTTTAATTTAAGTAATGCTTGTATGTATGTACTTATGTGCATACATAAAACCTTTTTTAGTCATATTTTCCCCGGATCTATAGACTTATGCACTCCAAATATCAACCTTACAAGTTCCTTCTCCCTTTAATATGTCTAAGGCTTTGCACAGTTCTACAAATAACCTATTGAGATGGGGGGTTGGTAATATTTAAAAAAAATTTAGTGACAAAGAAGAGCCCTTTCTTGAGTGTTAAATTTCACGACCCCCCCCCCTTTTTTTACTGAAATATCATGTTTTTAAGCAGTGTTTAACTTCTATACTCTTCCACAATCGAGTCAGAGTTTTAAATCGAGACAGAGAGTATAAAATTTACATATCAGTTGCGTTAACCCCTTTCCTCCCTTTTATGTGTGGATTTTTAATGTTATCAAAGGCATAAAGAAAGAAAAATCCAATTTTAATAACAAGTATTCAATAATTAATAAAAGGCAATTAAGGGAAAATAAGACCTTAGTTATGTAGCTCTCCTGTTAAAGAATTGTTTTTATTATCCATTTATTCGTCTGCTAGCAATTGTAATAGGAAGCAAATTACACGAATTTTATCTAAAAAAAGGTTCTAAAAACTAAAACTCTCAAATGTGGAAGTTTTAGTGAGTAATTGTTGGACAAATTATTCAGCGGCGACCCTAGGATGATACGAAAGATGTCCCTGCACAAAAGTTTTCGAGAGTTAATTTTAAAACGCCTGAATTTTTGATATTTCTTTTCTTAATTAAATTAGATAGAGATGAATTGAACCTGGAAGGAATTGCGTTTTAACTAACGCGATATGCGTGGTATTAAACCACAGATTCTGGAAAATTGTCTTACCAATTAAGCAGCTCTTATACTACCCATATCGCCTATTTAATTTTATGATACTAAGTTTCGCGTAATATGGCTACGGCCGCAAATACTTATTCAAATAAGGTTTGTTTGACTGATTAATTCATTTAAGTCCATGTTTTTTTATTTATTATGATTATTATTTTAATATTTGAACAAGCTCGTATACATTTCAAAAATATCTCAATTTTCAGAACGCATTATGTGAAACAATATGTGTGAAATTATATTGACTAGTTATATACAAGTGAAATTTACAATATTTAAAAAATCCCCGACAAATTTTTCGGGTACGGAACTCTAAACTCGTACTTGAAACATATCTAAGGTCACCTTCCATTAAACGTTTTTCCTTAAAGTCTTTTCAAAACTGAACCGATTTTTAAAGTTCATCGTCAAGTTTTTAGTTTTTTCGGGTACGGAATCCTAAAATCGCACTTGAAAAAATAGCTAACAGACTCCATTTAATTAATTACCTTTCAAACGAAACAAAAAAATCAAAATCGATTCATCCGTTTAGGCGCTACGACGCCACAGACAGAAAAACAGACACACACATAGCGGTCAATTTATAACACCCCTTTTTTTTAGTTCGGGGGTTAAAAACACACACACACACACATACATCCTTTTTCTCCAAATTATATTATGATGTTTTTTTCACTTGAAAATTTTAAAATATGTTGAAAACCGAGACCCTTTGATCGGACCCATTATAATAACTTCCCTATAGATTGGGATTAACAAGACCCATTTTGGCTATAGAAGAAGAAATTAGTAAATATGTCTTTAGTTACAAAGTTCGTGTTTTGCCCTTCTGTAAACTCAACTTATATAGCCTTGTAGGTATTAGGCACATTACTTGAACCTTCCGCGAATATTCAGTATAGCCAAACGAATTCCATGCCTATGAGTACCAACTTTATATTTTTATGTATACCATACAAACAGTTTTTTTTTTTAGAATTAAGTGGAGGGTTGAAAATGTACGGTGTTCGAAAGGACACTTTTTTAACTTTTTACACTTTTTTTTACTAAAAATGTGCAACTTTCGCACTTTGAACAAGTGCAACGATTTTTTAGAATGCAACTTTTTTCGAAGATAACCTACTCAAAAGAACTGTTATACACTTGACGTGCCTGTACCAAAAAAAACTTCTTTAATTCACAAGTTTTCCGAAAATGTATAAACATTACCGTACCGTAATACACCAAAAAACAGCAAAAACATGTTGTTTTCAATCCTCACCGCAAATTATTTTTTCGGTACATGTTTGGGTTTTTCATTGTAATAAATCTCAATTATATGTAGAATTAATCAACTTGAATAATTTTATTTCTTCAATAATTATACAATACAAGTGGCAATAATGATTTTTGCATGAAGCAATTTATATTTTAACTAATAATTTTTTTTTAAATTTATCTAGTATACGTTTTTTTTTTTTATTTAAAGCACTACCATAATAATAGTATCAATTACAACATATTAGTAGAGGTGATACATCACAGACCGAAGAACTGATATTAAGTTCAAAAAGTTGAATTATAAACTAGTCCAATAATATTCGCCAAAAATGTTCGTTTTTCAGAAAAGTATACACAACGAATTGTTTATGTCAGTGTGAACCTCTATCACTGATCTCTATATAACTGAATAATGGATCTATATGGGGTAAAATAAATTTAAGTTTTTAATATTGAAGCATTCCCAGCGCCCCAGAATGAAAGACTGGTAACTAAATGAAACCATTGTACGAAAAATAAATTTTTTTGGGATTTCATAAGATGTATAAATAATTTTATTTCTATCCACCCATTTGGAGGCGCTAGTTTCCACTTCAAATTTGATCAATTTCAATATTTGGGATCCTCTATCCAGTTATATGGAGAAAGAAATAAATAATAACAAGCAATTATGAAAAGGGCTTGAAATAATTCAAAATCATAGTTTAAACTCGAACTTATTACAGTCCCAGTGATTTTAGACTATTATTTAAGTTTATTTTCAATCGTTCACATTCGATTATATGCATCTCAAAGTGCACTTGCACATGAACAAATCTAATGTCTATGCATTTCTGAGTTTTTAGCGAAATATTGTTGGACTAAACTGGCCATAACAATTTTATTATTATTTAGTAAAACGCTTAAATATTTTTTTATTTTTGCTCTAGCCAAAATCAACGTTCCCTGAGAACATAATAATATATTTTTATGATAGCAAATTGCTATTTTCTATCAATAAAAAATTAGTAAATGATTTCCATGATCCATTATAAAAAATGACGAATTTTTTATATCGATAAATAGTTTCAGATCATTTATGATTTGAGGATCATTAGTAGATATTTGCTTTCAAACAATTTCCAAAGTAAAAGTCAACAAGCGTTCGAAGGCAAGATCTAGGCGATTAATAAATGTCTGCTTTACTACAGAATATTTGATTATATTTCCTTTGTATGTTCGTTTGTGTTCGTATTTATTTCATGCAATACACTTCGGTGCAAAAGGAACACCAGCGACGCTATAATTTCTGCTATTTTGTTGACAAATTTTGTCAATTCTCTCATATGAGTTGAGTACCCTTGCATGGCCAAACCGAACACAAATGTCAAATATTTCATCATTTTTCTTATCCGGAATATTCTTACTGGCCTCATCCCAAAGTACTGCAGGACATTATAATAAAAAAACACCAAAATAGCAACATATTATAACATCGAAATGGAACACCCTTTACTAGACCAAACACACTATAAGAGTTTCTTACAAAAAAATTTTATTTAGTACCTAGTCTCTGACGCCGAAATCATATAAAATGATAAATTTTTATATAGTGCGCAAACATTGTGTCTCTGATGTGCGCTGTGTGTCAGATTTTCTTATATGAATTTTGTATAAGAAATTTTTACCGTGTGTTCAAAATATTTTCTCGGCATCAAACTATTTCAAAAATTCGTTCATTTTATAATCAACTCTCAATAAATTAAAGGATAATCATCATAGACAACTAATTAATATAAATATTTAGTGTCTATGATAATCATTAAAAAATTGAGATACATCATGAAAATTCAGTAAATTAAGCTTTAAAAAATACAACACAATAATTTACAAAGAGTGAATAAAAGGATGTTTTTTATAAAAGTATAAATTTTAAATCGAAATAAAACAGATAAAAATAATATCAATCGCCATGATATTGAGTTCATCAGAAAGTTAATTTTATCTCATTTGTGTTCAATGGTGGGAATAAACTTTGAAATGTACATAATGCGGAAGCGGTTCAAGACTGCACTGTTCCTAATGGAAGTCAATTTGGCAGCTGTCAGATAATTTGTGCTGAATATGTTTTGTTATTTCGTAAATAGACGTACGCCATAATAAAGCATCAACAATTATGAAAATTGCACACCTATGTATTATTTTCTGAGAGGATATGTGAAATTGCTAAATTGCACCGAAAAACCACTTGGAATCCAACACTTACCGTGATATTGCCGATAAACAGCCCTAGCTAATCGAAAAAGGTCAAAAATACGAGTTATTGAAGCTCAATTAGCATAGAAATAGCTTTTGCAATGAGCCCATTATAATTTTTACGTGTTTAAATTCGATTTAAAGTTTATGTATATAAAATAAACACCCGTTACTTTTAATGGTTCCAATAAAATTAACTATCTGTACGCATGCGTTGTTTGTAAGTTTAAAGATGTTAATCTATTTTTTAACAGCCTGTAAGGTATAGCGGTTACAATTGTAGAAATTAAACAAATAGAGTGTGTACCAAAACAATCTTCACGAGTTGCACACACTATTTTTCAATATTAGTTCTCCCTTTCTGCATGGTTTTTTCGAGTAATAACAATTAGCTAATTACCACCCGAATGCCCTAATTTAATTTCCGTACTCTAAATACCCCACGCAAATTATAATTTGCGTGCGACAAATAAATTTGATCGATTAGGGTGGAAATAAGCTATTTGTCGCACAGTAAAAGTGTAGAAAGAGAGTACTCTCCCTGAATGGGTAAAGCAAAAAATAAACCTTAGTAGAACTTGTGTATTGAATCCACTGATCTATGTAAAAAACTAGATGGTGGATGTCGTAACAGAAAGCGTCGGGAATAGAAGCCATATCAAGAATTTTCGAAAATGTTGCAATGTTTAACTGCGGCTTCGGCTTAGTGCAGGCACATCGGCCAATACTAAAAGTATAAGCATCCACTGTCCAGTGTTTATTACAAATCAGTGATTGAATCTCAAAAAGGAAAATTTGAAAAGAAAAACGTCCCAAGCTGATTTATACGTACGTTGTTTAATCACTTACATTCTTTTGTTGATCGATTTATAAAGAAAATCATGGCAAGAACTTTATTTTAAAATTCAAAAAAATAAATAATTTTATTAAAATGGAATTACATAAATCGTAAGCTCAGCAACAGAAAAACCCGACACTTTTTTCGTTAAAAATGCATAACATACATGTAACTTTGTGGTTTTTCTTGCCTTTGAGTTGTATCAATGCTTATTTTAAAGGTCAAGAAGCAATCGGAATTCCAAGTGCATTTAAAAAGAGAAAATTTCACTGTTTATGCTGATGTATCTCGGTGATAATAAAAACGCACCAATTAAAACATTGTAAGCTCATACATGTGATGAGTTCACGAAGAATATGGTAGCTTATTATAGCAAATATAACCGTAAAGATATAACGATGTGTCACGCATTTCTAATGAAAACTTGCACTCCCACTAATTAAAGTTTAAATGCTACATACATTATTAAAAAAATTCAAAAATAATCGTCAATTTAATTCAAGATTAATTCTCCATTAAGTTCCACACGAAAGTAGAAAAACGATAAACAATAAAATAATAGTTCAATTATTGTGTTTAAAAAATTTTTAAATTGGAAAAAGAACCAAAATTAAACTCAAATCGGATGATCTTGTTCATATAAATTTTCTCAACTTCTCTGTAAAATAAAGGAAAATTTAATTCACTTTTCCTTGTTATATGAATTCGGCTTTATTTAAACAATTACTTTTATAAATTCAAAATAATATTAAAACACTGATGTTTCCTTTTTCAAAATTTAATTTCAAGTTCTTGAGTGGGCACCATTTTGTTTTTTTTATTTTTTTTATATTAAAAATTAGTTCGAATTCATTGATGAGCTTTTTATAATTTTTTTTAATTCAATTTTTTTTTATATAATCACTAAAATATTTGATGCGATAATTTTTTTTCCAATATTATTATTAATTATTATTGGTGGCTCGGAAACTAATCTATTCAAGACACAGATTTTTTTTATATTAAAAATAAATATTTTGAATACAAACTTAAAGAACAGTACAGTTAATCATATAGTTGATTAAAATGGTCCAATCCACAAAATATTAAAAATAAAAATTTCACAAAAGACATCTAAAAATAATTTTTACTGTACCTTCAATTCTAATATTAAAAAATAAAAAATTTTTTTCTAAATTCTAAATATCGCGTTTAATATTCTTGTTGCATTTTCTACGCACTCAACATAATAGCTTAATATGAAAGCAACGAGCATCTCAAAAAATTATACACACAATCCAGGTTCAACTTCCTTAAAATTAATTCAAATAAAAATTCAAATCGACCAATCTTCAAGCAACAAAAATTTATTCTGAAGTATCATGTGAAAAACCGATGATAATAAATGTATATTCAAAGAAAATCGAGTAATTTTAGAAACACCCTTACTTTTAGTATGCGTTACGTCACACGACATGTTATACATACATATTTATAAGCACATTTGTAACGATAGAAAATTAATGCGCGTTACAATATTAGAACACACAACGTTTTACAGGAAGTCAAAAACAGTAACGTAGATATCTGATGTTAAAATTTGACTCGATCTTACTTAAGAAGTTTAGTGTGCTGTCTTTTATTTCTCAGATGAAAGAACTTAGTCGCGTGACTGATAATATGGCATTGCCTTTTATTTCATTGCTCAGATTTGCATACTACGCTTACCAGAAGCGTTTGTAGAAAAGTTTTTTTATTTCCAGATGTTTAGTCTCATATTTTCACAAAGATGCTAGGTTTGGTCTGAAAAAATTGAACGAACATATTTACTATGGGAAGCTACCCTTTATTCTGAACTCTCAAGCCGATGGATTTTTTTCTAAACTATATTAAGACAAATAAAACAAGTCAGAAATATTAAGTATATATATATACGGAAATTCGAATTCGACATATTTGCGGTTTCATTATTTCTCAACGCTAGTAAAATTCAGTTTATCATTAGTTGATCGAGCGTCTTTAAAAGAAGTAACGGAATGGCACAAACCACCATGTTTGTATTAAATATTTCATATATAGTTCTTAATGCGAAATTGCAAAAAAAAATATGCCATTCCCAATTAAAAACTGTGCCATTCCATTATTTATGTTAAAAACGCTTGGTATGTAGTGAAAACTACAATGGGCAGACATATTTCAAAGACGGTAGTCATATTTCTAAGATCGCACCTGGACTATATTCTACACTAGTTTTAAGTTATTAGATGAATTGTGGTTGATTGCTCCAGAAAAATATTAATTGAATAGCTTTAAACTGTGTGTACATTTTATTGGGATGCCTATTTTATGACGATACCTACAAGTTTAACAACAAAACATGTTTTTTTTTTACATTTAAATAAAATTGTGGACAGGCCCATTGTACAAAACCATAACCATACTTAATACACATTCATCAGTACTTCATCATTAGCATTCTTTTACTATATAATTCTGGGCACTAAAGGTAAGATTACACTGAGCGAGTTTAATAGCTGCTAAGAAAGCGACGAGTTAGATAGTTACTCACTAACTAGCCAACAAGCTTGTATAAATAACTTGGTAAACATGAACATTTTTTTTATATTCAATCATCTAGTTTATTAGCTAATAATTACCGACTCGCCAGCGAGTAGCAATAAGCTAGCTAGCTCCTTGTTAGCTAGCAAACATGATTACCTTGGTGCGCTTACAAGCAGACAGTAAACTAATTCAGTGTAACCCCCCATATAAATATTTATCGACATACGTTTGAATTTTTGCAAGTGAATGATATTAATTTATTTAGCTTATTATTAATTATGTGCAAATTTTTGAATAATTGGACTCGTATATTAACTTTTTTTTTTTGTATTAATTATTATTCAATAAATATACAAATATGTCAATAAATATTAATCAGTAGTATTGACATTAAAAATAAATGATAAAAAAGTGATAAAATTAAAGATTATATAAAAACCCTGCTAAATAAATAATTATAATATAAAAAGAAAATTTACGTTTTATTTCAAATCAAAATAATGAAATAAAATTCTTTTAAATAATATAAAGACATTTTAAAATACACTTTTATTAATGTCAATAACTGGTACAACTAAAAAATTGCCCATCCGATTCTCACAAGATGTGAGATCAAATAACAAACAATTTCAATAAATAAATTCTATGAATTTGACTAAATTTGATAAAGTTATTGCTACGACGATTGAACCGTTGTTGGTATCAATTCTAATTTCTTGAGCACTTCTTTAAATATTGGTAATGCTGTTCTTAAGGATAAACAGAATCCTTTACTAGCTGGTATTAATGGGAATGCTGGTTCTTTGTAATGTTTTTCGTTTGTTGTTTTAGAACAATGTTCCAATTTATTATTGTTGCATGATATATTGCATGCATTATTTGTTACATCGTTTACAATTTCTTCACATATTTTCGTACCACTTTTTAGGTTATCGAATGTTTCATCACACGCTGTTGAACAATTATTAGTGCTTGTACCAATATTTACCTGACTGCAACTTTTTTTCATTTCATTATGTTCATCTGTTCCAACCAAAAGATTTTCTAATCTATCGTAGAGAGCTGTTGAATATTAATATGATTAATATTAGTTTGATTATAATTAATTTTGTATTTTAGTAAAATTACCTAAAAGAATGTAAGGTAAAACCATGGACAAGAAAACCCAATCATAATGAAAATAAGCAATAAGATGAGCTAGTACTCAGGAGCTGATTTATTCTTAAAAGCGCCCCTGGACACTTTAAAAATTCTCCCACCTCCCCAAATTTTACAGAAAGTGAATTAAGTTCTATCATTTTTTGACAGGGTAATTTCAAACAAACTACTCGATTTTGATAGGACCGTCAGAAATCGACCAAAAATTTGTAGAACCTTTTCAAACGACCCAAACCGCCGCCCTGAACACTAGCACCGTGTGGTCCTAGTGTAAATTAACGCTGCTAGTACTTCTGAAATTCATCTACAAATTACAGTTTGGATAAAACGAATTATCATTTTTTATTTTTAGTCAGTCAGCGATTAAAGTAACCTCAAATCAAAATTTTGAAAAAAACAAGTGAAAACAAACAATTGACTGAGTTAATTGTTGAAATACCATGCATAGTCAGTGTTGATTTCTTTATCACATTACACATACAAACATGTGACACATACATAACCGATAATCAAGTATAGTACATATTATAAAATTTCCGCCTAAATGGCGCCCTCACGGGTAAATAGTGGTGTTTACGAAAAAATGTTTCAAACAAAAGCTGTTTAATTTTTGATAAGGAACTTTTTTTACATTTAAACTTTTGTTCTATCTCTAACGATTTACAAGATGGGTCCTACGGACCCAAGACCCAATTGACCTATGATGCTCATTTACAAACTTGGCCTCACTTTTTACGTCCTGAGTACGCTGTAAAAATTTCAGCTTGATATATTTTTTCGTTTTTGAGTGATCGTGTCCACAGACGGACGGACGGACAACCGGAAATGGACTAATTAGGTGATTTTATGAACACCTATGACAAAACTTTTTTCCTAGCATAATTATTTTTAAGCGTTACAAACATGGGACTAAACTTATTACCTTATGTATATTTCATATACACATGGTATAATAAATAATAAAAAAATAATAATTAAAAGTTACATCTTTTTAAAATATGAACCCTGATATTGAAACAACGTGTGAGACAAGAATCAATCCCAACTACAGACATAGAGAATGGACTTAGCAATATCTTCAAGAAATTGACCGCAATGACGTCCAATTCCAGTCTCTTTCTGTAGCATATAAAAGAACATCAACATATTAGTCTCTCTTATAAATTTCCACTTTTATTTTCTGTACAATTAAATAGGAAGGTAATTTAGGTTAAACAAAGTAATTTACGTTAATTGGATCTTGTCACACACAGATCCTGACCTCAATTAACAATTAGAACATGTAATTAGAAAATAAATTACCTAAGCCACGACTTTTAAAGTGCGAGTGAATTTCTTTCTTGAAAACTTCTGGTGGCGACTGAAGTAATTTTGTCATTGATTGAACAAGTTTTAAGGTAGCCATTTCATTATACATTCGACTGTTCTCCTTTCCTAATGCTGACCCTTTTTGTCGTTCATAGCCTGCTTCATTATAATATGGTTCAGAATTTAAAATTAACCCTTGAATTGAAACGATTACTTGCAAAAGTGTACTCTCAGGGCCCCAAATTTCTGAACCTCTTCCCGACCATGTTCCAAGCAGAGAAACACATACCTAAAAATTAAAAAATTGTATACATTGTAATTTTAAAAATGCTTAAAAATAATATCAAACCTTTCCGTCTTCATATAAATTTGGATTAAGGCGATCACTACAATAACTAATATAATGGAATAGTGGAGGGCTGATTGGATAGTTAGCACCAAGTTGTATATCAAATAAAAATAATCCGTCTTCATAAGGCGTATCAGCTGGACCTCGAATCATTACTGATAAAATATCTAAACGATCTTCATAACCACGTACCCAAACACCAGGCGGTAATGCACTAAAAAATTAATTAGGTATTAGTAATTTAATTAAATGCCATCCATATTCATAAATTAAACTAAATAACCAGTAAATTTTTCACGCTAATTTCAACTTTGAAAATAGTTATTAACATAACGTTTTTAATTTTCTAATTTACATTGTCTCAGATATTACAATTAAATTAAAAAGTTAAACAATTAAAAACCCGAAAACAAAATTTAAAAATATTCATGTAACAAACAACCAAAAAATTATTTATTCATATTCGTTGTGTGCGTAGTCATGGTAGGGACAATAAAATCGATGCCAGCGCTTGCGGTGGAAAATTATGGCGTTAACGGAGGAGGTTATGACTAATTTGCAATTCTTAACATGTAAATGTTATAGTGAATGTCAAATTAAAATTATTGAAAAACACTAATTAATTAAACTTAATGCATTAAAAATAACATAATTAAATATCAACAAATATTAATAATACACACTATAAGTTTTATTTTATTCATAAAAAAAATTCATAAACTAAAATTACGTTGCCTTTTGTATTAAAAAAAAAGGGAAAGTTTTAGATTATGTTTATTAATTTAAACAACAGCTGATAATTGAATTTGACAGTTAATTTTATTCAACTCATTTTTTAATGATGTTTTTACGAGTTTTAGTTATTTAGTTATACGTATGGAATTTTTAGTTATTTAGTTATACGTATGAAATTTGATCAATAAAATATTATATTATGTTATTTTAATTTATTATAAGTTTTTTTTTTGTATCATTAGTTGTAAAAAAACAATTCAAAAATGATTGCTGTTTTGACAAAACTGTTTCCCGCCTCGACACTACTAAACTATCTCAATGAGAAAACACAATAACTTTTTTATTACCGTCCTAAAAGTCGAAATTCACGCCGAACTGCTCGTATCCAAGTTTGAGATTCAGGTGGTTGAACAACACTTAAATGATATTTATGAGATGTGGGTGCATTTTCCATTACCATAAAACCTTCATCAACATTTTGTTCAGGTTTACTAACATTATTGACTTCCTAAAATTTGAACAGAATGTATAAATTTTAAAAAAATTAAAGATAGTTCATTTTTGTAATTTGAGAATAATTTTAAAAATTATTCTGGTGTCTGGTTTCATTCGTCCCAACCAAAGTAGCTTCAAAAAATTTCTTTAGAAGTTTGCCTGTTCAGGAGATATCGGCTTGAAACATAACTTATAGTGAGCGTGGACTTAGAAAGTTTTTGAAGGGATAATATGAACTTTTCAAAATCATTTAGCAATATGACAATATAAACTTTCCAAGACTTATACCCCTTTGAAAAAAATGACAAACATCGGTTTAATTAACGCTTGAGTTAGTATTATTTGAGATAACGCCTAAAATCATGTACGAAAAGCTTTTATTTCGGAATGATTCTGAAGATATCTTCTCAAAAAATACTCTAATCGTCAAATGAACTTCATTTTTAATGTTTTTTTTTTTTAGGATGGGGGGGGTGCTTTTTCAAAGCACCAAACTATCTCATATTACCACACCACCCCCCGTGCACGATTAAACTATATCTTGGAAACTGCTCGTCGAACCGCCAAAAAGGCAATTATAAACAATTCCGTTTTAATATACATTGATCTCAGTTGATTGTTTTTAATGACTAGGATCAAAAACAAGGTCATAATCAGGAGCCGTCAAAATTTTACTATAATTTTTGGAATAATATGATACCGTAGTTTTGTGTTTCGGTTACATAATAGTAATAAAATTACAATTACCTCAATATTATTCATGAGATTCATTGAAGGTTCTACTTCTATAGGACTCTTAATTATTGCTTCTTTACTATTATTAATATTTTCTTCTTCAGGTTCATTCCTGAGTGCATGAATAAAGTCAGCCGTACCCAAACGTTTAAGTACTTCAGCATGAGCTATTATTAATCTAGATTTAATTAAAGTACATAGGGCTTTACCAGCATTACAATTACTTAAAGTTTGATCACAATTTTGATTTGAGGACGTAGATTGAGGTGATGTTATGGTTGAAAATGATTTATTAGTTATTGATGCGGAATCCCTAAGATATAAAGTTTTTACTGTTTTATCACCAGTTTCTTTTGTAATTCGAACAGACATTTCTCCAGGTTTAGATGTTAATGCCACATCCTTTTTAGGATTTTCATTTAATTGATCTTTTTCTTTTTCAAATGCTACTTTTATAGTATCTTGAACATTAACAATATTCGATAGTATTTCAGCGGTTTTAGCAATAGGCATAATCGTTGAATCAGATCCACATTTCCAATTTTCCATATTTTCACGGATAAATTGTTCGGCTTCAATTTGTTTTTTTGCAATTTTTTCACTATTTATAATTAAATTTTCACTCCGATTACCTAATGTTAATACTTCATCTGAATAATTACTTCGAGCTATTTCTAAATCAGTATCTGTTTGCCCAGAAAATGTTTCTATAATTCTTTCATTTGGTGGATTTCCCGGAGATGTTGGTGGTGTCGTTTCTGAAAGATAAACGCATTTAAATCTATTGTTTTTATTTTTAATAATAATTAAATTTTACCTTCTGATGAAAATAATCTTTGAAAATGTCTTTGTATCCTTTGAGTAACTGTCGATCTGGAATCTCTAGCTTTAGCTCGCTCTAAGAGGGCAGTAAAATGTTGCTCATGAAAAATACTTGTACCCATTAAACGATCTAAATATCTACAATCTTTATACACATCTAACAATTTTCGCATTACATCACGGCCTTGCAAGGCGGGATTTTGCGTAAACATTTCTTCAAGTCTTGCCATTGCATCACATGACCTTTCAATATTTGCAGCCAAACGATATCTTAATGCAATGTCAGTATTTGTAACATCTACATCACCAGGTACTGAATCTTCACTTTGAGTCTCCCATGAAGCATCATGCGCCACATCTAAGGAATTTGCTTGTTCATCGTCATCTTCGTCGTCTTCATCATCCCATAACTCTCCTTCATCACTATCGTAATCTCCAACACGGTACAAGTCCTACCAAAAGAAAACGAACTACTTGTTACCCATATTTCTATACCAGAAAAATAAATATTTATACCTGTGGCCAGCACATGGACTGCGAACCGTCTACCCATTTTACACAGATTCTGCCTTCAGGAAAATTATCCAAAACTTGACCAGCAGCCGATTGAACATTTGCACATCCAGCAACTTTTATAACGACAGTACCAGGTCGGAAATTAAAGTCGGGATGATCTTTTAAATCATATACACTAACTTCCGTTTCAGCATGTAAGGTGGGACTAGATGAATCACTAAAAATACAAAATACAAATAATGAAATTTTCTAATAAATTCAAAGAAAATTTGTTGTTGGTGTCATCCAACCCATATATACAGAAGAGTACTCCCCAAAATGTTTATGACAAAGAAGAAAAAATCGGTCTAGCAGCATTATTTTTAATCTTTATTAACACTACTTTCATTACATCAATCATTTTATCAGGGATAGCGATAGATACATCAGTATTAATTAGAAACTTACCAATCGGCAGTGGAAACGGCTGCGTATGTACGAAACCATTTAACAACTGCAGTTCTGGCTACATGATTCATATATTGTATAACACCGTAATCACGTAAATCTTGCTGACCGTCGTTAATTAATGAATTATTTTTTATAACAAAATCACCAGGAAAAAACTCTTGATCATCTAAATGGTGTATTGGATATAATTGAGTGGATTGAATATTTTTCTCTATTGTGCCATCTTGCCAAACAACTGTAGCTACACTCGACGTACATAGTGTTTCAACTAAAATAGGAAGCCCAGGTTTAGGTGGCTCCACATCCATTGTTATAACTTTGGATGACGGCCTTAATTTACGTTCTTTTTTCATTTTCTTTTTTAAAACTTTGGTTGATAATGCTGGGCTTTTCTTGCCTTGATTTGTTACTGCTGTTGGCGTAACCCTGCCGCTGCTACCGCTATTTGTGATGGAACTTGTTTCCGATTCTTCAGTACTCCATTCTTCATCATCTGCGATTAAAAGGAACAACTTAGCTTACTTTTATGGATACGAAAACGAATATACCACGAATAATTTGCTTGCACACACCCTATACGATAGTCAAAAAAATATTTTTAATCTGAGAAATACTCTCCGTTTTACTAGTCTTTCATTTTTTGTTTGTATATTTAAAATGTTTTGAAATTTAGCGTCCTTTTCTTGTTAATATGAGTGATTTTTAGCTTTACTTCCTTCAAAAATTTGACATTTAGCTGTTTCTATGCAAATATCCGGAATATTAATCTATAAGGTTTTTGTGAACAAGAATCAATTTACAAAATGCGGTTCACAGATTTTGCAAAATAAAATGGCCTTACCTCCTGCTCTATTAAATGCAGGAGCCTCCTGCTTATAGTTGAGATTCTCAGAAATAGTAACAATTGTCATTAATAACCAAAAAAGGGAGAGAATTTGATAATTAAAAGCGACGATAAAGACAGCAAACTGTTTATGTTAACTATATAACTGCCCAATTAAATTATTTAAAATTTTTTTGGTAGTTTATATATCGGAAATTAGGCCTCAGATCGAAATTTGGAAAGAGCTTTTACGTTCGTCTTGAGAAATTCACTCAGGAAGAGTGGAGTTATACTGTCAATTATAAAACACTCTGTATATAGATTAATGCAAGCGACGTTGTAAGCGTTAATATCAAAATATTTACCGATTAAATCTTGACAAATATTTTCTGTAATAAGTTCATCCATTGTTGCTTCTGGTGGCTTCAAGGAAATATTTGTTTCAGTAGTGGTAGTAGGTTGTTCTTTTCCTCTAAACAATTTCGATTGCCTTTTCAACCACCTGGATTTCGTATCAATTACATCATCATTTTGTACAGTCAAATAATGTCTATCACCAATTTGAGAAGTACATGTTTCAAAAACATTCAACATTTTCAAGCTAAAATAATAAAATATAAATTTTATATTTTAAGCAATTATAATATTTCAATAAAAATTATAATTTACTTTTTCAATGCATCACCAGTAACTAAATAATCAGGTTGTGATAGCGTAGTTTCCTGCGAATTTTCGATTAATCCTTGGCAATGCCAACGTACACCAACAGCTGTTGTTTGTAAATCTTCAATAATAACGTGGTGTCGTTTTTTCGATTGGTGTGTTTCTTTCGAACCATTTAACCAACATACCATTTTCAATTCATTTGGTCTCACAGTTAATATTTGCCCAATAAAATGTTCACAAGCCCCACATGATGTAGTGGTCCAACGACGTTTTTCGGTTGGTTTTAAATTACATACATTACCATGAGATAATTCAAATCGTGCAATAACACTTGCCAGTGGCGATAAAGGGTTACATGACATCAAAGCAACTTTTAATTGTGTTCGATGTTCTTTTACAGATCCCACCCACGGACCCAAGCATGCAACTAAATCCAGTTCATAACGATCAAGTGGAATGAGCCGTGTATTTGGTACCGATGATAGCACATATTTTGTTTTCACCTAAAATACAGAAAGATTACAGAAAAGGCGGATCGTGATACAATTAACGGTCAAATTGACCGGTTTTTAGCCCAAAAAAGCAACTGTGACATCAATTTGGATGCAAATCGCACCATTTTAATTTTTTCAAGCATCCAAAAAAAAAGTTTTAATATATTCGTCAATAAAAAATCGAAAGTAACAAACCCCATTAATTTGCCTTGAATTTAAAACTTTAGAATTATTATAAAGATTTGGAAATATTATCTTCATAGTTCAATCTTTAGAATATATAAAAATTTTTAATGTATTTCTCAAAATAAATGTGAATGAAAATTGTCCAGCAGTTTGCATAGCGAATTTTCTTCAGCTTTTCAGGTCTCGCATTTCGATGTTAGTCAAAAAATAAAATTTATAAAATAAGTTGAAGTCCACTAATATCAATTAAACATATATATAATATTTGTACAATGTTTACCTGTTGAACATCCGCGTAAACAGTTATTTCCCTACAATAGCCATGTTGACTATCAGACGCCTTCGTTGCTACTAATTTTCTAACCACATCTCCAGGCATTAATGATCTATCGGCCAGTCCTACCTGTAAAATTTGATAAACTTATTAAAATAGGACGGATTCGGCAAAATTATTTTTCGCTTTCGAGCGCCGCATACGTCTACACTCTTTATTTTGTGGATAAAATAATTTTGTCTTACGTGCTCGATATTATCTGTAAATGCGAAACGGCTTTAAATAAAAAATCAACTTAAATATTTGCGTGTGTAATATGAATGATTATTATGCCCTTTTTTTTAATCATTTTATCTGTTAAGATGTACGTTTTAACATTCTAACAACAACAAAAAGAAAGTAGGTACCTCTCATTATAAACATATAGCATGGGAAAATATTTTAAATATGTTGCTAGCTCGAAACAGCAACTATATATTTTTATACCATGCATACATATATGCATGGTATACTAAGTTTAGTCCTAAGTTTGTAACGCTTAAAAATATTGATGCTATGAACAAAATTTTGGTATAGGTGTTCATAAAATCTCCTAATTAGTCCATTTCTGGTTGTCCGTCCGTCCGTCTGTGGGCACGATAACTCAAAAACGAAAAGAGATATCAAGCTGAAAAAGTGAGGTCGAATGAGCAACATAGATCAATTGGGTCTTGACCTATGGGTCCGTATGGCCCATCTTGTAAACCGTTAGAGATAGAACAAAAGTTTAAATGCAAAAAATGTTCCTTATAAAAAAATAAACAATTTTGTTTGAAACATTTTTTCGTAAACATCACTGTTTACCCGTGAGGGTGCGTAAATTGTATAGTATGTATTATACAAATTGTATATGTATGTGCAATATGAAAGAGAAAAAATCACTGTTTACCCGTGAGGGTACGTAAATTGTATAGTATGTATTATATAAATTGTATATGTATGTGCAATGTGATAGAGAAATCAACACTATTTATGCATGGTATTTCAACAATTAACCCAGTCAATTGTTTGTTTTCACTTGTTAAACTCAAACTTAAGACCGAATTGATTTCAAACTTTTCAATTTTATATGTATGCTGAATAATTTCATATTTCATTATGGATATGAATGTTTCATTATGATATAAATGTTTCATTATGATATGAATATAATTTTTTTGCGTTTAACTCTAAAAATTTGCACATACTAAATTACTTATTTACTTATACTTTCGTAAACAAACTAAAAACATATTTATTTATTCTAAAGTTTTCTTTTTTGTATTTATTTAATGAATCTTTATATGTTATAAAATAAATAAAAGCACCGGAAAATAGACAACTATTTAAAAATTTAATCATAAATTACTATTTTGAAATCGAACACGTGTTGAAATAATTATTTACCACAAAGGATTCCAAATTATATTGTACAATCCTTTAAGATTGCGGT
The DNA here is from genome assembly GCF_905475395.1 of Chrysoperla carnea. Lineage (NCBI taxonomy): Eukaryota > Metazoa > Arthropoda > Insecta > Neuroptera > Chrysopidae > Chrysoperla > Chrysoperla carnea. Next base: position 60,690,225 of record NC_058339.1, read on the forward strand.
AACTATGGGTCAGTTGTTTTAAACAATATCTATCGCACATACATAAATTGCGTCCTTTTCAATTCAACCTAAACTATAAACAAACAAAAAATGCCGGTAAACAGCTTACCGCTCTTTCTTTAACAATTTGTTCGAATCCATGTGGATACCAAGAAACTTTAATGGTTCCTTTCGATAACGGTGGACAATCAGAATCAGAATCATCACTGTCGCTTTCATTATCTTCATAATTGTCAACAACCATTCCAAAACAAACCTAAAAATGAAATTGTTGTGTAATATATTACAAATAACGGAAATAAGTTATGTAAAATGAACCTTTTTATCAGTTATTTTATATACAAGATCTTCATAAAAATACTGATTATCCACGGCAATGGTGTTTGAATTGGTAGTGTTAGTTTGTGTGGCATTATCATTCTTGTTTGAGATGGCATCCTCTTCAGTTGTCATCGCCAAAATATTAAATGTAACAATAATTTGTTCAGAATTCTTTAGGTATTATAATTTCCAGAAATCTGATACTCGACGTGTATTCTATTGAAATGACAGCCAATAGAGAAAAACATTATTCTATCATAAACATTGCCGGTCAGGTAGGAACCTTAAACAAATGCATATCGTAACGCGATCTCGTAGGCTTTGATTCAACTTCTTTAAAATACCTTTTCTCGAAAATGAATTTTTCTAGAATGTCTTTTGAAAATGCTTTCATTCGGAAATCTGAAACTTATTGCTATATTTATTCAGGTAGATTAAAACTTTTTTATTTATCCTCTTACCTATGCCATTTATTTTTGTATCAAGAAAGATGTTTTTGGATAATTTTAGATCGAATTTGATTTAGAAAAACTATAACTTACGAATTTTTTCTATGTTCATGGTTTTCATATGGTTAATTGTATGCTCATTGTTTGCAAATAAATATTTAAATAAAACCACACCTTTTAAATACAATTCATATAATTTTCGAAAAAACAGTCTTTATTTATATTTACAAAACTATTACAAAACTTCACACAATTGAAAGTTCTAAATGAAACAATGTTAAGAATAATCCGGAGTGCCAAAAATGAAAGCAAAAAAAAAAAATTAAGAACAAAAACTCTCGATATCTTATAATACTGTAAATAATACCCATGGGAACTTGACCTGACTCAAGTTTATAAATTTTATACTATTTGGCTCTCCGGAAAACTTTACAATTTAGAAACGATTATTTTTATAGCAATCATCTTAAAAGTAGATATCACATTTCATCCCACAAAATATTCCGTCTTTGTTTTGAATTTCATCCAATATCATATCCAAGTGTTCGAAGTCCATGTGCTGATATATTTAAGGATAAATTTGCCATGCCACAAGATTCCATTCGTAACACTAAAGAAAAAAATAATAAAATACTCATTTTAAACATTTTTATTCATCCAAGGATATAGTAATGTAATTAAAGTTCTACACTCTTTTTCTTACTTCATGGCGCGATAGTATTGATTATTACTGTCGCGCCATGAAGTAAGAAAAAGATCAAAGGCCGATATAGTCCTATAATAATTCAAAATCATTTTAACTTATTGTTTATTCGAAAAAAAAAATGTATATTCGTTTAATCGGCCCCGTGCTATTTAACAAACAAGATAAATTGGCAGCGACTTTTGGTACAATAAATATTATATTTTTATTAAAAGCTAGCCATTTAATGTTCTAATTCACTTAACTACTGCAAAAAAATTAAAAATACGCGTCTCGATAGCTTTAGTAGTTTTGGTGTATCACTATAAATTGGTATTTTGGTATTTATTGATATTGGTATTTTTCAGTTCTTAAAATTTTAAATGGAACAATTTTCGAAATTTAGGAAACTTTAATCCGGGAAAAGCCCATCAATTCAAGATAAAAATAAACCTGAAATAAATTCAATAAAACAATTACATTGTAATGCGTTGGGATCAGTAAGGATTTTTAAATCACGAATACCAGTCCGTTTATCCATTATTTCAGCCAAAAATGTTGATGGTAGAGGCCTGAATAACGTCAACTTCAAATCTTTTATTGTACCTAGTTTAAATGGAATATGTATGCGACCAACTCCCATTAATTTATCTCCATTAAAGCATCCAATTACCAATTGTGGCCCTGTATTAAAGAAAACATTAATATATTTTGTTACATATATCGAAATTTCTGAAAATATATGAACGCCATGACTCGAAAAAGTGGTAGTTTTGGTTTGCTGATTTAGATTCGAAATGTTGAATTATACGACCCAGCAAAATCTAATTCAGCAAACCAAAACTATCACTTTGTCGAGTCATGGCGTTGCGAAAATCGTAAATTTTTCATATATTTTCAAAAATTTCGATATATAACAAAATACATGAATGTTTTCTTTAATACGATTTTCGCAACGCCATGACTCAATAAAGTTTTGATTTGCTGAATTAGATTCGAAATGTTGAATTATCGTGGGTCGTGGCTTTTGGTTCTGGTTCACATTTTTGGGATTTTTGCTCGTTTAATGAAAAGGATATTTTTGATCAAATGAATGTGACTCGTGCTGCCTACGGAATTTAATATATCGAAAATCAAACGGTACATATAGACCTAATTTAATAGCTGAGAAAGTGGCTCACGTATCCCATCCAATTTTTCTTGAACCATTTGGAAGCTATCCAAGGAAATACAAGTAATAATTTACTTTGGATGTAAACTATTTTATTAATTTCTTTTCGCTTTGTTTATGCATGTTTGACAAAACTTCTACTTCAAATCGTGGCGCCACAGCAAAACAGTACTTAAAATAAATGCCTACGTACATCCAAAAGGACTGGTTGATTGTAGTAAAATTGATAATGGCAAAGTAACAATGTAACGTGATTCACGATCTGGCAGTACAGATGATGATAATGCCGATTCAATTCCACTTAAAACTTTCCAGTCAATACCACTTACAAATTCTACGATACAATGAAGCTGATTTCCACCATCAGGAATTTCAACCCATTCCACTTGCCCTACAATGTTTAATTTAAATATTCCTCCGTTATCATTTTCACCCATTTTTTTAAAATAAATAATTCAATATAAAATATTATACAATAATTAATTTAAGTTGTACTTAAGTTGATTAGTATTTCTTGCTACCACAACTCACAATTTTTGTTTGTTTTTAGTAACTAAGGATTCTATTTTGTTGCTAAGGTGCATTATATAACAGGTGTGTTCGTAAATGCGAGTCAGGATATTTACCAGTACAGCTTACTATGACTACGCGACACCATAACCATTAGGTTGACGCATGATTCTACTGGCCAGTGTATTCGATTGAATTTAAGCAGATACCCCTGATACAAAACTCTGATATAAACAATATCGTGACAAATGAAACGATCCTCTATAATCAATGCATCCCTATCCCTATATATTATAAATGTGAAAATATCCCTATCCCTATATATTAAAATGTGTTGTTTCGCTTTCACGCAAAAACTAGCGAATGGATTTGAATGAAACTATACAACAATATAGCTCATACACTATAATAACACATGAGCTATACTTTATAAAGAAAAATATTTTTTTTTTAATACTAAAAGTAAAAAATTATTCTGACATTTTACTGCTCCATCTATGATCATAATTTTGAACCATAAATTAAAGATTTCTGTAAAAATTTAAAATAGTAAATGTAAAACAATTCATGACCATTTTCTCTGAAATAGTCAATGAATTATGACTATTTTACAGTTTAAAAAATTGAAAACTGTGCATATATATTTATTTAGCTGTATAAAACAATCTCTTCGAGTATTATGGTAGGGGGGAAGGTTAAGAAAGGCGTAGGCTATAAAGCGATGATTTTTACTTTTAAGCCCAGAGAAGTGGGGGCGAGTATCAAGCTAGTTTATTTATAATTTCATGATTCATTTGCATATTTTTAGATTTTATTTTTGTGAGTACAAACCATAGAGATAATACCTTAGAACTGCAAAATCGTCGCCTAAACGGTTGATCGCAGTAGACAGAGACCAGATAAGATAAGCGCGTATAGCTGTCTTCGTCTCTTATACGTGTTATAAGCAAACTTGTATATACAAAACATTTGTTTTCGTCCCGCGCCAGTTATAACCATAATAGTATACTCAAAACATGTGTCTACGCGCGTTCAAGCGTTGGATTAGAGTTGTAATTATTATTGCCTGCGAGACAGAGAAAGAAGAGCATCTATTAGTTCTGTCTCTTTCTCTTCCTAGTCTTTTAAGTTAAATGATATTAAGGCCTCTACATCTGGTTAGGGATCCATTCATAAAATACGTCACGCAAACAGGGAGAGAGCTTAAATTGCTTATCGTGACAAAATGACATAGGAAGAGAGGGCATTCAGGAAACGTGATGTTCACAGTTAATTAATTTTATCCCTAACTTGTAGAGTTTTTTTTATTTTAGATTATTTATAAAGGGTTCTAGAATTTGTGACGTTATATTTGCTAGGGGGTTAGAACGTGACCGCAGCGTGATTAAGGGGAAGTGAAGGGTCTAAAAATGCGAATTTTGCGTGAAGGTGTTTCCGAAATGACTCACATAATTGTTTTAAATAAAAATATTAAGTTTTATTGAGAAAATAAAGTTTTTTACAATTCATTATTAAGTTTTGAAATATTTTATAAAATATAAATTCTTTATATTTTATACAATTTTTGTATTTTATATTTTCCATCTTAATTTTTTAAGTTAACTTGAAATGAAAAATCATAATTATTTGTAATAATTTATTCCTGTGAAAATATTTTAAAAAATACTCTTGTATAATCTAACAACCACGGTTTTGTATGCAGGTCTTGATACTCATCTCAAATTTGAAATGAGAAATATACGAAAGTTTATTTTTGTCCACGATTAAAAATAACTGGGAATGTATAACCAATTTATTAGTCAGACTAAAAAAACTCGAAAAATGATTTATTATCATCTCCAATTATTTATTATGAAACAACAAAGACCTTAGTTTGTCCAAGCTAACAAAACTAAAACAATTTGTAAAATATTTGTATAAAATAGATTCAAGACCTGTTTACAAATTCATGTTAACAACTTACAAATCAATTTACCAAAATAAATAAATATATTTTTTAATTTAATTTTTTTGTTTACAGGGTACGATCGAATTGATCATTTAGAGTCCATGACTTTTCCTTGATTAAAGCAAAAATTCTCTAGTTGTTTTTGAGGTATCATAATTTTAAAATCCTATTCAAAAAATACAATAATCTATCTTTGTGTGATATTCTGGTAAATAACATTCACTATGGTAAATCAAACTCAAAAATCGGAGATTTTGTAGATTGATGCAGAATATACACTTCATTCCAAGATATAAAGATCCAAAATGTTTCTTTTTTTATTTTCTCTGACCCGTACCCTGACAATTTCATGTTTTCCAGGCCGATCGCAACCCTGGTTTTACTACAGTCGTTTTAAAAAATTTATTTTTACACAAACATCACAAAAAATACAAACAAGCTAACAGTAATTATGGCAATATTTAATGTATAATTTAAGGCTAAGGTTTTCTAGGATAAAGGTGGTGGTTTATCTCTGTAGATATAGAAACCGTATTCGTTGTGTGCGTAGTCATGGTAGGGACAATAAAATCGACGACAGCGCTTCCAGTGAAAAATTTTGGCGTTAAAGGGGCTGTTATTACTAATTTGCAGTTCTTTACATGTTAATGTTATAGAAAGGTCAAATTAAAATTATTGTAAAACACGAATTAATTAAACTTAATGCATTAAAAATTGTGAAAATAAGAAATCAAATTGCACAAATATTATTTTTCAAATGTTAATTATCATAATTATTTATTTAAATTTGTGAGACAATAATATTAAATTTTCAATTTAAGTCTTAAATGCAATCCATACAATTATATATGCATCCATACAATTCTATAATTAAAGTAGTGTATCGTTACCATGGAAACGAAACTCACGCACGGAGCGAATAGAATTTGCACATTATCCATCCGTGACAACAAATTTTCCTACCGCTGCATAACGCCACCGCTCACTTAGAAAACCAAAACTTTATGAGTAGAATGCCATACAAAAAAATTCGGTCTATGAATTTTTGACTTTTACTGTACTTAGACAAATTTTAATATCATCTATATTCATTATAATTGGGATTGAATCAAGATTTTGTTAAGATAAAACCTTTTTGGAGAGAACTTCACACTCTTCAAATTAAATACTCATACTTTTTTTTATATTTTCAAAAATATTTGAAAAGTTTTTTGACAAAAAAGCGCAAAATTTCAATGAAATGACAGCATATTTTATATTGTATTCTGTTCATGAAACATTACATGTCCCTATACTTTTATGATCAGCTCATTTGATTCTGAAATGTAAATGACTGTAGTATTGCTTTTTTAATTTGTTTAGAAAACAATTGAGCCATAATGATAATAAATTTTAAAAATGTTCACAACAAGAAACATAAAATTAACGTCGTAATTATCTTATCACATAACGAAATGGTACATTTCTTGACTTAGCTAATAACAATAGAAGTAAGACCAATCAACAAATTAAAAATTAAATGAAGATATTTTATTTAATATCAAATAAATACGAGTGAATTCATGATCAAATTAATAGTAATTACACGCGTAAATGCAAAATTTTTGTTCACTTGCTTGCACAAAACACTATCTTTGGCACACAATAAGTTCAGGCTAGAGGAATTTTTACAAAGTGTCGTGCACACTGATGACATAGCACAGTTTTATTGGAGTTTATAGTCAAGTGTATGAGAGATAGAAATATATTTTCCGAGTCAATTTAAATATACATCACAACTTATAAATGAGTGTGTATTTAGACCCCGTTCAAACAAATTCCGGCACCCGACTTAAAACATCAATTGCAAAGAGCATAGGATCCTATAGTCTTTGATCAATTGTAGCTTCGAGCATAAACATAAATATACGATATAAAACTTTTAATGTTCGAGATGAAGAGTGATGAGGTTACAAAATATAAATATGATAATGATAAATAATATTTTTGTGATTCTTTACATATAAATAACAAAGCAATCGTACAAGTTTTGAATTTGAACAAAAATTTGAAAAGTAAATGGAAATCGCATATCTGGAAAATAAAAAGTCCTTGACCATATGATTTTATATAATTTTTTTTTTTTTTGTAAGACATTTCAAAAAAATAATTTATATTTCTTTATCACTTATTTTGAAACAGTATCATCCCGTATCTAGAGAATGAAAAATTTGGACATAATGTTTATTTTTTCTCTTCACTAGCTGCCCGTGGAAACAGATATGATTTTTCTCCATGAGAAATATTAATGTATTTAGTAAAATAAATTACTATCGAAAAAAATTTATAAATTGAATATCTATTTGTATTAAATAAAATATCAGCTATAATTTATACTTATTTATCTACAGGTTTAAACTAGCTTGCGTCGTTCTGTAGTCTATTAAATACTGGGGAAAGTTTTATTATCGATTTTTAATAATCTATTACGAAAAACTGAATTTGAGGGTTCAGAATTCTTTAGAAAAATGGACTTCGGCTAAAATGACTAAATTTGTTTATAATATTTAAAGATTTTTTTATCACTATATATAAAAGATATAAAGAAATTATAGTTAAATTGACTCTCGACAAAGGTAGTTCTTAGCTTGTTTATCAAAAGTGTCAATGGGCCCACAGTTTTAAAGTAATGAGCTTTTGAGATATCTAGGGTCAAAGTCTCTATCTTAGTATGAGTATTTTCAATTTTAAAGGGTTAACAACATATAAAGTGAAAAGATTGATAAAAAACTTTATATTTTACGTTAAATTTGATGTCTGGAAAATCTCCCAGGAATTAAAACAAATTTTCTGTATTCAAGTGAATCTAAAATGCGGAAAATATGAAGCATATTTTTCTACGGAATTAATTTAAAGGGCATAGTCCGTTTAAGGTAGTACCTACACGAAAGTGATATTCCAAGAATTTCTCAAAACTCAGAATATAAAATATTTAATTCATAATACACTTGCTGTTAAAGTTAGAAGATGATTTACCATGCCATACATGAGATATTAGCAATTAAAAGTGACGCAATTTGTACGTGTACATGGGAGAAGTGTATAAAAATACACAAATTTACAAATATTATATTTATTTACCAATGAATGACGTCCACCATCTCTATGAAAAACTAATATAATGTAGAATACTATATTTAGAAAATATATAAATAAAAATAAAAATTATTTACCATATAGTTTCGATAAAAAACTTAAATAAATAACTCGTTTTAGCGATAATTTTTGTGGAAAAGATATGAAGACTAATGTTAAAGGCATATGTCATAGTGTGTGTGCTTATATGTATACTAGAAACAGTAGTGAGGAACTACAGTCTTTTGAAAATAATATATGGTATATGTATAATAGTCATAGCACAGTTAATGCACTGAATGATAGTATTAGTCCAAAACTTTTTGACTGGACGGTCGCGGAGGAACTACCTTAAATAGCATAAATTATAACACCATTTTTCAATAGTATTAATACTACTAGCTGAAAAAAATCGCGTAAAAATTCGATATCGATTTTAATTTTTAATAATAATGAATCAGTAACACGGAAGTTAACCCCGAATAAAAAAGAGCCTCCCGACCAAGTAAATGTTGAGGTAGTAACTACTAACGATAAAAACATTAAATATTTCTACTACAAGTTGAAATCCGCTACAAAACTCCTATGTGTACTTAAAACTAATCGATTAATTTTAATGAATTAATTCCTTAAATTAACAAAATTTATTTTTATTCCAGGGATTTAATAGGCAAACGAAAAAAAAATATATAGTTATTTTTTATCAATTCTATCTAGCCGAAAGCGACTTCTCATAAGGATTCTGTACCTTCCTCCCAGTTCTTTTTATATCCCATCAAATAAAAAAAAACTGTTTTTAAAATGTATTTTCCGCCTCACTTAACCATAAATAAACTTTTTTTTTTATAAAATTACACAAAGATTGGCCTATAAATAATTATATTATTTTTTTTTTTTAAATATAAGTTTATAGTCAAAATACAACAATGTTTTAAACGAATAAATATTCAAAAATATATTCTCTGTTTTTTTAGATATTTGTGCTTTTAACAAAAATAGTGATAACTTTCTTCTGCATATATTTTAAAGCTTTGTTTTTTTTTCTTAAGTTAGTGAGCACATATAAATATATAATATATAGATAGTTACTTTATGATATTTCTTAGAACTAATTTTTTTTTCTTTGTATAATCTAATTTGTAAATGTATTTTTTGTATCAATTTCGAATGTTTACATTCTGTTTTTGAACTATCATCTTCAACAAATAATACCCCCGTATTTCAAAACTTTTTTTATAAAAAGAAGAAAGGGTGTATTGTCATAAACAAACATCGACAACAGCTACTTTATTCCATTTCCAAAACCCGTAATAGTCAAAATAAAATATTTGACTTTTCAATCTATTATACTATCGATACCACAGACCAACTGTAAAAACTTTTCAACAATATCTGTAATCGATATAAATAACAGGGGAATATCTGAATAAATATTCACATTTCAATGACTTTCACGTCTTATCAAATTAATATTTTCATATTGAACTAGTTTTTGGAAATAACCTTTGTATAGTGGACGTTAGCTGAGATGGATCAGCTCCGTTAGCATGTCTTTCGTGAAATTCTTGAAAACAAGGAACTATACATAAATTTGTTTGGCATTCAGGACAATGATACTTTGTTTTTCTTCTTAATATTCTACCATGTCCATCAATTGTATTCCAACAAAAATTACAACCTAATGCTGGACCTGGTCGAACAGCAGGACAATGACTACTCCTTGGTGATCCTGCTTGTGGCGAGGATACTGCTCGACGTAATTCTTCTGTTCTAACCCGTAATGTCGGCAATGGATTTGGCGTTTCTGCACCTACTGGATCGTTTACAACAACTAAGGGGCTAATAGGTCGTTCGGATTCTGATTGTTGAAAAGATGTAATTGCACTGATGGGAGACATTACACTAGAATGATAAGAACTTGACGGTGCACTCGACGCACTGCTACTAGATGCAATAGATTGCTAAAAATACAAAAATCAATATTCAGACCGTAACTAAGATAACGGTTTCCTACCTTTTTATATTTCAAAAATAAATCATCTATTCCACGATCATGTACAGAGTGTTTCATTTTAAATGAAACAGCTAAATATCTCTTCAAAGTATTTTTGGAAAAAGTGGCCCTAGTAAAAGATGTTCTACTTTGAGGAGGGCATCTTACGTAGAACTTGTATTTGACTTAGAGTGTAAATGTTGTATGCCAACATAAGTTTTTTCTAATTTAAATTGTACAACTTGGTAAATAAAAGTGTGTCCATGATATTTTAACTTGTCTATGATTTATTTAGGAAAATTATCATGCCTATGAATTATTTAAGGTTGTTAGGACCCATAAAAACATAAAAAAAGCTCTTTTGATGACTAGATGAGTATTTTTTATCAAATTTTAAGAATCGCTATGGAATCATAACTTTTTTGGAAAGAAAATAATACCCTTAAAAAATTAACAAAAACCGATAAAATTTTGTTTTCTCTGATTTGGATAAAATTCATTTTCTAAAGTCCTTTTAATATTAAAATTACAAATAATAGCTATTCATATTTATTAAAATGAAAACCAAAAAAACATACAAATCTAGATCATTTGACGTCTTAATAAATAGTTTTTGATAAATATTCAGTTTCGCTCCGAAGTAATAGCTTTCCTTAAAAATATTAGGCGATGCCTCAAAAACTCTTTACTCAATTATAAATAAAAAAAAGACTCTATTTTTCTACTTTTTGGGTCAAAATTAACCATTGGCAAGTTTTATCAACTTCCGAATTAAAATTTTTTTTGCAATTTTTAAAAGGGGCAAATTTTGATGTATCTGATTTGGACGGTTTAGATTTTGTTGACTCCGTTTGGAAATTCAGGTCTTTTTGACGATTGAGCGAGTAGTTTCTGCAACGAAACAGACTTAAGAGTAATACTGATCATTAAGATATTAATTACTCAAAAATTGTATTGTTTATATTGCTGCTTCTTAAAAATTTTCTGTGTTAACGGTGTTTTGAGCAGCGAGTTTGTATAAGCCACTTCTAGGAACCGAAAACAAATACTTAAATTTCAGGGTATGCGAATGGGTTCGATATTAATGTGCGTTAAACGAATATTTTGTTTAAAAAATTTATAAAAAATTTAACATACCGTCTGTTGTATTTGACTTGGTAACAATGGATGTGAATGCTGTTTCACTAATGTAGATGTTCGAGGCACACTAAGTAAATGAGGTGATGGTTCTGAACATTGTCTTTCGATCTTAATTGGTGGAAGGTTTAAATATTGTGGAGATGGTAAATCACCTTCAGGTGACTGTTGCGATGAATCACTATATTTTTTTATTCTAGGTTGTCTAATTAATAAACGCCCTCGTTTAGCACCATTAGATTTGTCTGTAATTTAATAAAAAAAATATTGTAATTAAATTCTAACGTTCTTCTAAGGCCGATTTAATAAAAACATAATCACCAACACTCCCTGGAAAATTCATCTTAAAATAATTGAGGATAAAGGCTAAGATCGTGAATATTATGTTAATCTTTTTATGAAAAACTAGAATATTAATTTGTTTAAATTTCGATGGCATTTATATAATACGAAATATGAGTGCAAAACGAAAAAATATTGATTATGGTAAACGACACCAAATTAACTGAATTATTTTCAACCTTGTCTTAAAAATATTAGAAAAAAATTCCAATCGAAATTCGAGTTGGACGTCGTTCAAGTTGAATATTTTGGACATTGTTTAGAAGTTTCTTTTTCTTATACACAAATTTTTATCAATGCAAAGATTCTTGGGGATAGAGTCTGGTGACAGAAAAACGTAAGACAACTATTATTTATTTTTAGTAATTAAAAGTCGTTATTATTTCCATGTTTTGAAGATAGGAATAAATTGGAAATTTCTTCCGTCAGTTAGGAGTGGACGATTTCCTAATATATTTAGCACTGAACGCTAACTTAACAAAAACAATTTCTAACAAAATTAAAAAGATTTTTAATCGATTCACGATCTCATATAAAAATGAAACTCATTCAACTATATCTAGAATGTTTTTATATTTTATAAGAAAATTCATGTCAAAGTACATAAGCACAGGATTATTAAGATTTTATAAAAGAAAAATGATATTTGTAATAAATTTTGTTGTTACGTTTTATTTAAATTCGTAATTTTAATAATTAGATATTTAAGACAGCAAAAAAAAAAAAAAAATTTTGTTAACTAAATAAAATTAATTTAAAAAATATTCAACCTTCGCAAAATTTAATCCAATACTCATCTACAACAATGTTTCTAAAACAAGATCAAGTTGATGCAGAAAATATAATTTATGAATTTTGTTCGTCATTTGCGACTATCAAAAAATTCCATTTTCAAGTTGAAAAATAATCTGGTTGTAGTAGACATAGTATAAATCAAGCCTCGGAAAATTTAAAAGAAAGTTGGATTTTGTTAAATAGATAGTTTCCTTTCAGTGTTCTAACGAACCTAAAAAAGTTTAAATTGCCTTGTGTGCCGAAACAGTTGTTCATAAATATCTTCCAACTATTTATTCAGAAAAAATTTTAGAGATAATTTTTGTAGCTGGAAAAATTGTCTATAAAAAATATCTAACGACTTTTCCGGTATAATAAAAGCTTTTAAAAGAATTCAATCGATAAAGCTGTCTTTGTTATGGTTATAAATAGCACAGTCGTTTCTACACTAGAGGTCATTAGTGTAGTAATTCGAACGCGTCAGATTAAGATATGGGGAATTCCTTGGACCTCCCTTAGTACCTCCACCAAATATTAGCCCTAAATAAGGGGGGACGCGCGTAGGGCAGACGGACAGATTAGTAAAATCGAAATTGCGATAGGTGAATTAACTTGAGCGCGTAAGATTAAGATATGGTGGGTTAATTACGTGCTAAAATTGTACATTCCAATAATCTGACGATTTAAGCTAGAAGCAAAGAAATGGGAGGCTTGAAAAGTTGCGTTACCCGTAGAAACTCGAGCGTAATCAAAATATTTCAGATTATTGAAATAACATAACTTATTTTGATGTCCTCGAGTTACTACACAAAGCCCCTCATGGACTCCTATACTATTGTACGTTATCTCAATCAAATCTGTTTGTTACTAGTTGAAAGAAAAATATTTGAATTTTCAATTATTATAATTTAAATTATCTTCGGAACCCACGTCAATCTATAATTTGTGTTTTGGTATCTCCCAAATAAGAATTAGTCATCAGTAATAAACAACATTAATAATTATTTAAAGTCGTACAGATTGATTAAGCTTTAAAACGAAGCTATTTCCCAAAATTCAACTTTCTGGAAGTTTTTTCATACGTCTATTATATAAATCTAAGAAAATGATGATATTTGAATAGAATTTTTTCGACAAAATTAAATAAAATAAAAAAGCCCGCGACAAATGCCTCTCAGAGTTCTGTAAAAATAATACTATGCAGTTAAATATTTAAAAAATAATGAATACATTTTCTTAAGATTTAAACTATTCAATCTTTATGGATTTATTCAATTGAAATCCAAAATCAATTTCATTGGACGGAATGTTCTATGAAGCCTAGATTAAAATAGTTTTTCTTTTAAATCGTAGTCATGTATGTATCGAAACCTATTTAAGTGATTAGCGCATACCATAAAATTTTTTTTACCAGAAATATTGCTGATCTTGGAGAAAATTTATCATAAAAAATTCGTTTTTGTGAAAGTTAAAGCTATCATATACGAAACAGTTTTTTTTAGAATCAATCAATTTCTCTGATAAAAAAATAAAACTCTTTGTATGAACCACCCTGTAAAATTTGGTTGAAATTGAAAATCTAAACAAAACGCAACAAGATATATTTATTGCACCCAAGTAGATGAAATTGTATTTTCTAAAAAAAGTACAGATTTATGACATAAATAATATATTATTTTGGTAATTACAAATTATGACACCATTTTTTTAAATTTACTCTTAAGAAAAGTTTTCATTTGTTTAAATATGGTAGGTATAAGAAATAACAATTAAATATAAAAATAAATATAATTATTTTGAAAAATATAATTTAAATCTATTTAACCAAAGTAAACAATAGATTTTTAACATTAAATTAAATACATATTAGATGAAGATTCGATTTGGGGTATGAAACAAAATTTAAAAAATAATACTTCTGTTTATTTATAGGAAAATAATTTCTAAAGCTGTCTACATATTAAGAATTAAGACATGTATCGCAATTATCTAAAACATCGAAGGCAATGTTCTATTATATCTCCATCTTATGTATAATAATTTAATGAACTTAGGCGAATTATAAAAACAATAACTTTCATCTGTATAAGCATATTTTATGCAATTATGATACAACAAATAATTTTTGTATAATATCTAAATAAAAGTAAATATTTTTAAAACAAGCTTTTGTTTATCTAAAGATATCCGGAATGAAAATATAACAATAAATGAATACAAGCCAAGAAAGTTTTCATGATTCTCAGTGTTTTCTATGTTAAATCAAAACCGACTAGTTTTGGAGAAATCTATGAAAACATATCATCCATCTACCGTTTTCCTATAAAACCAATGTTAAATATGTATACTTTTGAATTCATTTATTTATTTAAATAATCGGGCATCCCCCCCCCTAAAATTTTCAGTATTGATTTAGATATAGTCCAACTTCATATTAAAAAAAATCAAGCCCTTTATCCTAAATTGCCTTGGCGCTCGTACCTCCTTAAATGAACTTTATTAAACAATATGTACAACTATGAACGATAACCTTTTGCCATTTTCTGGTAAAATTATTATGTCAGTACGAAACACTGGATACAATATGGAGCTACATGTTTGAGTACAAAATAAATTGGGTAAAATATATACGATATTAAAGTGCGTAAACGTAAGGCCCTCTGTTTAGTGTAATTCCCGAGTGTTCTGGGTGGTCTCAACAATAAAAAAAATGTTTAAAAAATCAATCAGCAAATGGCTTGTGGAATAAGCAAGCATGCGATCTTCTATCGTTGATCTCCAAAACTACATAACTCAGGGTGCTTACAATAAATTCAAAGTAAAATTTACTGTAAAAGACAGATAATCAAAATAGTTAAAGAAATTTATCCCCTTATATGGGGTCCCTATGACTTTCGATTAAGGACTCTACAAATGTTTAATCAGGACCTGCCCTCAACCATATACAATTAATACGATTAAGGTGCGCAATATTGAGTGTTTCTTTGCAAAGCAATCGGAATTTATTTATAAGAGTTGTCTTTCTTCATCATGACAATGATTCACAGAACACATATTTTTAAGGAAAAAAAAGAGAATACTTGATTGGGTAGATTTGATACATCCATCTATACAGCCTAGTATTCCTAGTGCTAAAGTAACGGCATAATTGTTTATTATAAAAATAGCAATAGTTTATCAATCAAAATGGCTTTTGGCAATCAAATGTCATTTATAATAAAAGACAAATATTTTTAAAATTTGGTTAAAAACCGTATAAACTTTTTTTCTTGACCTAATATTTAACAATTTCCATAATGAATATAAAATTTTTTTTACGACTGTTATTATTTCTCACTGATCCCATTAAAGACCCGTGGTTACCATTTCGGATTATTAGAAATTATTACTTTGGGCCCACATGCCTTGCTTTAATCGAACTTGAGCTTCCTGGAATATTACTTTGGTTACGGTAAAAAGCCTTGGCATAATCAAACCTGAGCCTCCTGGAATATTAGATTGGTTACAACAACAAGGCCTGACATAATTGAACCTGAGCCTCCTGGATGAAAGGCAAATTTAAGTGAATACTTATCATAATTGCATAATTTAAATTTATACATTAAACAAAACATTACAGAATATATTAAAAATTACGGGGTTATTGATGACACTATCGTTAAATAATATTTACAAATCAAAAATGACCTATTTAAAAATTTAATAATCTGTTATTTATATTTTGATATTTAGAAAATATATTGGGATACAAAAAAAAAATCTTTAAAACTTAAACAAATTAAAAATAAATAAAACAAGTAATAATCCAATTTAAAAAAAAATTATATCACAAATAACACACACAATTGGCAATTTTAAAATTAAAAATTACGTATTTAAACAATGTTTTATACTGTAAAGTAATTGCAATATAAAATAAGTTTTGAGAATAAAATTCTTCAGTAAATAGATATTAAACAGAGATGGGCCATAAATATATACGCGTAAATACAGAAATAATGTATTTAAATGATTTAAAAACCCATGCTGCCATCTAGAATCACCATAAAAAGTATATATGTATATATATATTTTTGTTATATACATTACGAATTTATTTCACTGTGGTCTTATTGAAATAAAAAGCTTGGGCATGCATTAAAAATTTCCAATAAAAAAATATCCATCAGTTGTCACTTCATTATTTACGTTGAAAATTTCGAGGTGGTTTAAAAAATATTTTTACGCGTAAAATATATGATCACGAATAGTGTCCGCCACATCACTGGTCATGGATGACTACATGTATAAATAAATGATTATATACAAGTTAAAATGACGAGTTCACTTGGAATCTCGATATTCACGTTTTCTTATCATATTGAGTTAAAATGAATGCCATGCAAATTGATATGTGTCTGTTGTGTTGTTAACACTGGGGCCCGTTGCATTCCTGTTGAAAACTCAACATGTCTTGCATCCAGGAAACTTCCTAATACGCCAGTCATCGCATGTGATGTAGCCGGTGGACACATCAGATGTGATTGCTGTGTTGTATGTGTCGCGACCGACGATGAAGATGGCACTGTCTGTTGATTTTGTTGATGTTGCTGTTGTTGCTGCTGCTGCTGCTGTTGGTCGTTTACGTCGATAGATGAGGAATTTGGCGAAGATTTTGGTGAAGGTGTTGTTTGACATTCTTGTTTGACACGATTTTTTATACTAGGTCGAGTATTAGGATATCCACGTTTTTTATATTCAAGCCATAATGTACGATTGTTCACGCCAAACATACGAGCTGCTTTACAAAATCCAATACCACCAAATCGTACAGCCTCTAATGCCCGTACAAAATTTTCGTCTGCTTGTGGATTTATTGATCGTTTTCGTCGTGTATTTGTTGGTGGCTGTGGCGTAGAAGGAGTTGAATTGGGTGATGGGCATGAAGGTGATGGACATACACTAGGACAAGGACTAGCAGGTGCAGCAGCAGGAGCTTGTGGCGATTGAAAACTCTCACCAGCCATTGCACACGATGATAATGAACCCGAAGTAGGCATATATTGCATGGTTTGTGATGTGAGACCTGTACCTTCTGATGAAGACAATGCGAAGCGCGGCGGATATGTGTGCTCCACTAACGTCCATTGAACGCCTACGACAATATCATAGTTTACAATTAAGGCAAGCCAAAGACAAAGTGAACAGTGAAGTGATGATATGAACGATTTTTAACTACAAATTTATCAATAATTTATTTACTGTATGAGCTGAAAATAGTAACGGGTATTTAGTTTTTACTAGAGTCTTTTTCCACACAAAACGGATGTTTAGGGGTACTCAAAACCGTAATTGATAGTTTACTTCGATTTACATTAGCGTAAAAGATCTCCAGTTTTTATGACCCCAACTTTACGGCAATGCGAATCGAGGCAACTTACTCTTTCGATTTTGAGGCGATTATACTTTCGTTTAATGTGCAAATAGTCTCTTATAAAAATAAAAAAAAGCCGTTAATATTACCAACTTTCCTACTATAACTAATACTGTAAGTTAACAGACAAAATAAAACTGTAGACATCTATAATATTTAAGCAGGTAAGTCAAAGTTGTTTAAATCACATTGAAAGTTTTTAACTCTATTAGAACCCAATGGATTGGTATTATTCAATTTTCAAATGAGAATCACGCATTTTTAAATGGGAAAATTATGTCAGTCTAATTGTTTAATTAAAAATATAGTGTTTTTGGGATTATTTTAATTATTTTGATCAGATGCCCCAATGATTTAATGTTTTCAGATACTTTGATTTGGATTTCCAGGACATTGGGTTTTGGACAAAAGTATATAAGGCACTTTCGTTTTAAAATTGTCGGGACATTCTGTATAAATAAAAATATTATTATAAAACTATTTTTACATTTTATGATCCTATTTTGGCATTAAAAGTATAAATTAATTTAAAAAAACGCTCCTTTTAGAACGTCGAGATAGTAGCTAATATAGTTGACCTTCCGAAATACTCATTAGTGTGTGTAAAGTACGTTATTTTAAATGGCGCATTCCATTAGATGGGTTTTTTTTTAAAGTAAATTTTTGATGTCAAAATGAACTTATAAAATATAAACAAATTTGTATATCTATATTATACAGGGTGAAGCAAAAATCACATGAACATTAAAAATTGGAATAATTTTTTAC
This sequence comes from Chrysoperla carnea, assembly GCF_905475395.1. Taxonomy (NCBI): domain Eukaryota; kingdom Metazoa; phylum Arthropoda; class Insecta; order Neuroptera; family Chrysopidae; genus Chrysoperla; species Chrysoperla carnea. Next base: position 60,708,847 of record NC_058339.1, read on the forward strand.
CATTGGCTAATTTTACATTTTGATTTCAGATTGTTAGTGAGTAAACCGGAGGGTTTTTTTTCGTGTTGACTAATATATTTTTGTTTTCATCCCGGCTATTAAAGACAAGGTTTTTTTTCCCCTTATTTACTTCTATTCCTTAACATCCAATCGACAAAATGATTTTATTGAGGCTGCATTTCAGTTTCGGGCCAGTTTTCTTAAAATATGCGATGTCAAAATTAAATAAACATATCATGGCTGTAATATTCAATTTTTAAAACAATAAATTTAAAAATGGAATCCTACATCCACCAGGCTTATTCGTTTTTGATATTACTTCTTCAAATGTACTTGGCCTAGAAAGTTAGCAAATTTCAATCAACAAAGACCATCCAATAACGTATTGCTAGCCGTTTGAACAAGAAAGTCTTCTTTTATAGTCGGATAAAAACTGAATCTGAATTCAAATAATTATGATTAATTAATGGGAGAATGATCTGTACGTCACTTTTGAGTTACGTTGAGTTTTAATGATTTCTAACATGTTTATTTATTGATAAGTTTTTGACGTGGTGAATCTGAACTTGAGCTCGAAATTACTCCAGTTGTAGCTTACGTTTTAGAGAAATATGAAAATATTTGTTTTTTGAAGTGTTGATACATCGGGAAATAATTTTTCCATTTGAAACAATACATTCAGAAAGTACCATTCTTCTCTTTCCAAAATATTTTCAATTTTTTTTCCTCCAAGAAATCGAATAATGTAAGATGCATATATTTACGGTATAAATATAAAAAGTAAATGCATATTATATTATTTGATTTCTTGGAGAATAAAAAAAGGTATTGGAAAAATTCAAAAGTTATTTAGTGATGTAAATTGTTTTCTGGTAAAAATAAGTTCTCGATGTAACATGTCTTCGAAAAACAAATTTTTTTCATATTTAGGGTTGAATTCCTCGAAAACCTGAGTTATTAGAGCAATTTTGAGCTCAGATTCGGCTTCAGAACTTCAAACTATAAAAAAAAAACACATATGTAGGAAAAAAAAATTTCGCGGATCAGTGTTCTCATTTTCCATAGGAAATCCCATTAAAAATTGTACGTTATACTGTTGTATATTTTACATAAATTACTAGGTGTCAAAAACTGTTGTGAAATAATCCAACCCTTCTTTAACTATTAATCAAAAATATTATACCACATACACAATAATTAAAAATATTTGTAGTCCTAACTATTTTCTAATAATGTAATGAAATTCGAATTTAGATATTCGAATATTTTGACTTATGACTCACCTGAATAATACAAAACAAATAAAATAAATTTATGAATAATGATAATTAACTCTAAAAATTATATTTAAAAAATAACTAAATAAAAACGAGCATTCAATGGACGAGAGCTAGAAGCACACTTCACAGTTCACGAAATTATACGATTTATTTGATGTTGTAAATATTTTACGAATCAAAAAAAGTTATTTATTTATTTATTGAACATACCTTGGTGGACAGGCGTCTGTTGAACACATGTAGTACCTGAAGATGATGGATCGGGCAAGTCTAGTATTGGATTCTCTATCGGTTGTTGTACAACTGTTTGAATTTCAGGTTGTGGCATTTGCTGTAAAAAAAATACTTGTGTTACTTGGAGTATGTTATCTTTGCTAATTTAATAGATTTGTCTTAAAAGAGTATAAGATACAGAAGGACGCATATACAAACACGAATGCCATCTGGTATTTGTGTCCAAGTACTAAAGTGCTGCCATGGCAGTTTAAATCTGTATTTACATAAAATGATATTTTTCTTTGATATTGAAAGGTATAATAATCTTTATAAATTTCATTTTTTCGTTATGAATTAGTTTTGGTACATTCCTACTTTCAAACTTAAATTCAATTTAATGAATGTTATCCCGCGCGTTTTACATTTTTATGACTGAACACATTCGCTCGTATGAGGACTCGGAGGCGTTGAAACTCGTATACTCTTTTTTAACATTGCCAGTAATGGGAGCCTTCTCCTCTATCTTATACTTTTTGATTTGTCTGAAATAATAGGGCTATAGCCAAGCGTTATATTAGACAGTGATTTTAGAAAATCTGAAATTTGAGAAGCTGTTGTAGTAAATGTTGTGTTTAAGAAAGTTTTCCTCTACGGAATTTTTCAAGCTGGAGATTTCTCTTTCAGGGAGTCCGGAAAATTTGTATGAATATTAATTAAAGACAATACTCAAGCAAGAAGATAATTGGATAAAAAATGTCAGAATGATTCTGTCATTCCGACACTATGGAAATTCCAGTTTTAGAGTACAGAATGATTGAGTTGTTCTGAAATTACTGTTAAATACTAAACCCGGCTCTTGATATTTTATAATTTAATAACGAAATGCAGTTAATTTAATTTTATGATTCAAATCATAAGTGTTGTTAGCGTAAATTCTTGGATTTCTAAATGCCAATGTCAAGATATAATGACATCGCCATGGTGGCCACTGTTTTTCCAAAATAAAATTCCTTGACTTTCCAGGTTTTCCAGTTGAATGATTCTAAAATTCCCTGATTAAATCATAGTTTTAAATTGGGAAAATAACCTGACATTTCCAGCTTTGTCAGTAATAAGGCCACCATGATCACGATATGGTGTCAACAATTTACATTAATACCAAGCATTTAATTCGCAAACCTAAGCGTAAAAAACTTCCCCGATCAAGATATTGTAAATGTGTTTTTTATTCTCTGTTGGAAAACTTCTTACATAAGAAAATTATTGTTAGCGGAGTTTCCTTTCTCTTTCACGGAGCATTAAGCTCCGCCAAATTCATGAATATTCGTTATACTAACAAGAATATCATCGAATAATAAATAGTAAAATCATTTTGTCCGACCCTTAAATAAATCGAAGTATCCCTCTTAACCGAAACTAAAAATTGTAATTTTCTGAGAACACATATACACAGTCTCGGTGGTGTTGTTATCAATAATTTTTTGCCGTGGGCCTTCGGACTATTACCAATGTTGACATATCGTGATGGTATCATGATGCCATTAATAAAAGAACGCAAACATATCAAAACTTATGATAATGTTAGGCGCACGCGCCTTCATAATTTTGATCGAGTAACCTGATTAGGGAGGGCCATCTTAAATAGGGGTCAAAGTAAAAAGATCTCCAGCTGAAAAAATTAAACAACAAACAGTTCTGGAATTAATCAGAAAGAAGCTTGTGTGAAAGATTGCGTTTGTTGTAAACTTCTCTATCCTGCTCTTATTACTATGAGAGCGCTTCTTTTACTTTTGATACAGCCACGCCATCCTTATTTTGTAGTTTTCTATGGACACTTTTTGATACAGTAAGATGTCCTCCTTACCTCTACCTTCCATTAACCTAACGAAACTAATACTTTCTAATAATTGTTAACCTAAATCCTGTTATGAGACCATGATTATTGCATTTTCTTATAATTTTATAATATAATATTTTCGAAACTATAATTATTGAAGTCATTCAGTTTTCAAAGAATTGCCTACTCAATTTCCATGTGTTTTTAAGTTTCGCAATCAAATATATTTTACTCACCAATCCTACATGAGTTCTAGTCGGAGCTGATTGTTGTGTATGACGTTCCTCCTCAATACTTTCTTGTGAATTATTTCGTATTATTTCTGATTCACTACTGTGCTGTTTCAATGTAGAAATATGAGAAACACTTCCCTCAGATGAAAAACTTGAGTTTGGTTCTGTCTTAGTAACAACTCCAGTGACGTTTCCACTAGAAGTCATATCCCCAGGTTGATCCTCTGATGTCCGTTCTGTTGATGCCGAACCCGATCCAGATGATGACTTTCGTAATCGTTTTCTAATACAAAAATATATCGTAAGATTATTGTTGATAAATACAACAACATAAGACAAGACAAACAAACCTTCGTGATCCAGGAGACAATGGACATGAAGACGGTGATGATGATAGTCGTTGACCATCCGAGCTCCAATTGGATTCACCAGGTGTAAGTAAATCTGTTTTTTCTGTTGAATTATTTTGTGATTTCGTTAATGACGTGGAATCTGGCATTTCAGCTAAACCTTTAATTTTTAACATTTCTGCAGTTTTTAATATATGTGGTAATTGTTCTTGTGATACGTTTACTTCACCATAATACATAAAATCTACCATTATTTTCAAGTCCATAAATTTCACATCTTTCAATATTACAATTGGATGCTGACAAGGGTTTACCATAAAAAGCGACTAAAAATTTAAAATATTAATTATTTTATTGAAATTTCATTCAATTATTCGCAATTTTTTTAATAATGAACCCACCCATTGTACCCTCAATCTTAAGAGATTGAAGTGATTCACTTAGAAGAAATTTATGGGAAAATATTTTTCTAACTAAAATGCTACTAATGTCTATCCATTGACTGACTGATTATCAATTATTGACATTTTAAACATGCATTTACCAAATTTAATAGAATTATATCAATTTAAATATTAAAACTAAGCAAATTTAACACTAATTAAATTAAAAAAATTCACTTTTATAAATCATAAAATACAATAATTAAAATGCATTTCTAATATGATGGATTTCACCCAATTTCACCTTGACATCCTCCCTTTTTTTCATTCGTCTAATCGATTCTGTGTTTCAAAATGAAGTATGCGAAACATACCGAATATTGCATATACAAATATTCGATCAATCATTTAAACATTTACAACCATCATACTCAAATCTAAGTACTAAAAGCATTCTAAGTAATACTTTCTACAACAATTACAAGTAATATTATGTTTAAATTTTAATAAAATTTACCTGAAAATATGAACTGCATGCTGACAATACAACTTTATGCGCTTGCAAATGACGACCCTCAGCTGCTAATGTAACATCAACTAAAGATTCACTATTAAGCAAACTTGAGAACACCGAAATAAAATTTGGCTGATGATTATTCCACCGTAAACAGAATTGCTGAACAGCCATAATATTAAGTTATTCTTTAACAAAATATGTAACTTTTAAACACAAAAAACATTTTGATCATTTATTATTAAAAATATCTTTTCCTACATTATATATATTGAACTAAAATATTTTATGTTGAAGTTTACTAATGCAATCAATACATGGGTCGGATTGGCAACCTTGAATCACCCATTATTTAATGTGAAAAAAAGATGTCGCCAAATTATTAAAAATAATAATAATGTTTAATTATTCAAATATTTAGCTTACGTTTCGTTGAAAATATCCCTTTATCACTATGTATATTTAATTGTACTATTGAAAAATTATGAAAATATGTTGACAAATTATTTTATTTAACAAGTAATAATATATAAACCGCCATTATCAAAGATAATGTACCCAACCAATGAGTAATACTATGTGCATAGAAAATGCTATTATTGTGGCAAGCATAAAGTACTGTTTATAATACTTCGTATAAACTACTGCATCAATTACATCAAAACTTAAATTTTTATATCATTTTTAAAAAAAATATAAAATTCAATAAGTAATCTCCATCGAAATTTTTGTTAATTTTATCAATAAATCTTCATTATTCTCAAATATAATATCACATTCCAATAAAAACCAAAATCATTTTGAAAAACTTACTACTATTAAAAAATATTAATCAATTTCTTTATATTTAAATCAAAAATCATATGTAATTTAAAATCAAACTGAAAGAATATTTATTATTCAAAATTTGCATTCTTCTTAATGTTTAAATTGCTGAAGTATTTTTGAAGTTATTTATTTATTGCGAAAACTTGTACCTCACGTGGTTTACCTTGTGACCTGTTTATGTTTTTAAAAAAGATATCTCGCAGCTCGCTAGTCTCAAAGTGAATCATATTAACTATGACCATTGTCCACTTGTATTCAAAGGTTCTGTTGAGCACTATGATATAAAAGTACTAATTTGTTATGATGATTACCTATGCAATTATATTATAATTAGCTTCAATTATCTTTATGAGTTGAAGTTTAAAATATAAATGTTTTATATATAATTTTATTTGGTTTGTAATAATTAACAATTTCATTTAATTTTTCATAACAATGAAGAGTTTAAGACATTGATATACATAATTAATTATTGTAGTCCATTCAAGTATAGCAGAGATTGTTTTTGATGTCAAAATTGATGTTGTTTGATATGTTTAGTATAAATTAAAATTCAAAACATTCATTTTTTTCTGTGTAATTTACTTTATATTTAGAACATCCCAAATCCCCTGTTCTTAATTTGTTAATTCTACTCTTTACTAGAGCTTCAAAATTTTAAAAATATAAGTGCTAATGTACTTATATAAATAAAAGGAGTTAATTTATTGTAGGTTAATTCAAGTTTTAAATACTTCTAAAAACAAAATATTCATTTTTTACTTTTATTGGGAATTATTTAAAAGGCGTGTTTGCTTATGGGTGTCAGCATATAAAAGCAATTTCTTTTGGCTCACTTTCCTATAAGAAAGTGCCTATAGGTTTTGAAATATACTCTCCCGATTTTATTTACTTGAAGAATTGGGTAAATCAATGAGTATAAGATTATATAAAAAGCGAAATTTCTTAGGCTTTGTTATGATCACTTTCGTTTAGGCTGTATAGTTACATTTTTCACGGTCTCCGGCAGCAATCAGATATTAAGCCCTTTTTCAAACTTAACCTTTACCTAGATTTTTCATTATAAATTGAAAATGCATTATTGGGAAATTAATTTGAATAAAATTGCTAGAATTATTCTGAAAATAAAGAAAATCAAATAGTATTCGCTCAAAATTTTGATACCAGTAGCAATCTAGTTTGCTAGGTTTACTTAGTCAGTGGTTATATATTGACTTGGCAAATTTTTAGAGAATGAATTGAATTTCGAAGGATTTTCAAAATATATTGTGATTTATGATATTGTAAGTTTATTTATAGTTAATTATCAAATGCAATATTTATCACAGATTAAAAACATAAAAATCATATGATTACAGATAGCATAACTAACGACATCTGCAACGTACTTGGAAGTATATCATTTTTAATATTTTAATTCCAATCTTTATTTTATGTAAATATAAAAATATTTTTTATGTGTTACATACTTATACTTCCATATTTTTCAAACAATTTATTTGTTATTTATTATTTAATTTAATATTAAAAATTGAGTAGAGTTCATATCCAGTGTTTATATACAAGATCAGTGTTTGTAGTATTGTCTTTGGTCAACTTTATTGTAATAATAGGCTGCAACCTAATCTTTTATCTATGAATGGCAGATTGTCAAATACATTGTGTGATTGCAGTTTACGTTGTACATAAATATATATCTGTAAATAGGAATATAGGGTTTCATATTTAATCGTAGTGATTGTGTGGTGAATAAAGTGATATCGTTTAGTTTCAATAATAAAATAAAATGAATCCGAATGATGAAGATTCTTGGTTTAGTCAGTGGGAGCAGCAATGTGAAACACAAGGGCCAGATTTAGATCAAGAATACGCAAATGAACAAGAATCTTGTAGGACATTTTTATTTGGTCATTTTCAGGAATCTGCGGGGGCTATAGGACACTTATATGCAGGTATGTTCCATTATAATTCATTATCAAATATTGCCATCAAGGACATGTTTTGGCTAGTGACTATAATATAATGAAGTTTCTGAATTTTTATTACCTTCATTGACGCAGTTAAAATTTTCTCCATTCATTTAAGGCATGATTGTATTTTTATGTAATATTGTCATTGTATGTTAATTCTAGAGAAAAGATTGCCAGAAGTTGATGATCCTAGTGCTTTATGGACTGCCTTTCGTCTAGCTGCAGAATCAGTGACTGGATTATATCGGGGTATGTAGTCTTTTATTATTTTACTACTTTTTTTTTTTTTAATATCTAATGCTTGTAACAATTTTGATTGAAAGAAACGTGTTTATTTTCAACTAATCAACATTCGTTTTTGTATTGTTTGTATTTTTTTTTAATTTGTGCAATATGCTTTGTCATTCGAATTTCTGTCGGTTGGATTTTACTCCGAATTTATATAAATGATTATGTCATGCATCACGCTTATGTAGTAAAATTTCTAAATGTCTGAGGTAATTTTGGTTTATATTGATACGAGTTTGCACCGTTAAGGGATCCGCCCCATATTCTTCATTTCTCACACTAAATATTTGATTATCTTCAAATTAAGGATAATTTAAGGATGAAATGATATTACAAAAGTTTTTGTATTAAAAAATTTATAAATTTCAAGTAAAATTAACGGAATCCTTGCTCTTGTATTTTTTGCTTCAATGTCTTTTTATTCGGAACTACTTTAGCTAAGATGGAAGGATGAAATTAATCTTATCATTTTCGGATACCAAAATTGACTTACGTAGACATTTGCTTCTTCAATTGCATTTAGCAGTTCCTATTTCGTGGAATTTCAATTCTGCTTGAATTACGCCTTCGTCTAATTTTAGTTACTTATCACGTTTTTCATGTTTTTTTGGAGTTATAAATTTAATTGTAAATTGATTAGTAAAATTATTAATTAATCATAACTAATGTAATAACCTCGGTCTACCAGGTTAATTGGCGTCTTTTATACAATATAATATCGTAAATATTTTAAGATATCCATAGCTAAAGACGGATTTTTATTTTGGAATAAAATTCAAATGACCATGCACAAACTTTATGGGAATTTACTTCCAGCTAAATAGTATAAAAGAAATATTTTCTTGTTCTAACCATTCTCAATAAATATCTCAATGAGCACAACGAAAAATAATGAATAGTTTTGGAGTTATTTGGCATTTTCTCCAATGTTTTTCATTATTATTTCAATATAGGTAGTTAATTATATTTGGATTTTTGTAATCTTATGGAATTACTACTATATTAGCGAATTTTTATAGGTTCACTTAAAATTGTTTATGAAAGTATTGCGTTTTTTTATGTATAATCATAAAATTCTCAATAAAATATCAAAAAATTTGTACATTGTGAAACTATAATAATTTTTGATTCAATGCTGCTTGCATGGTTACAACAAATATCATTAACTACCTATGGGATTTTAACGTTTAGATATTAGCGCCACGAGTGTAAAACTGGCGATAATAATTCGTACTAATTAAAACAGGGCGTGGGCCCGTTTTCAGAATTTCCAATTTAGACTATCAAATGGCAATACTTGCACTGACCATTTTCAAAGTATAATAAAATCATTCAAATTCGTATCAGATAAACTCCACTAACTTTGTGTATCATTGTATTTATTTGCTAGGAATATAGTATGTCTCAAGTGGAAATCTAAAAAAACTTCATTACATTATTCAGCATGTTTATTTGTATGTTTTTACGTTTTTTCTAGCTTCCGTAGAAAGTTTGAAACGATCAGGCGAAGCAGGTATATCCATGGGCCATGCACGTCGTTCACGAGAATTAATTGGATGGGTGAGAAAACATAGAAGACCACATATACGAAAAGACGATTTGTTAGCATATCTTACGGGTAAACCACTTCCACCTCCTCATGCGAGGTCTTTTCACAGGTACGCTAACCAAGTATTGAATAAATTATTGTTAAATTGTAATTTATTACCATATATATTTGTATTCGCTGTAAATTTAATTGTTTTTTTACAATAATTATACATTTTATCAAATTTCATTAAAATCGTCAGTTTTAGGATTTTAAAATTTTACTGATTTCCCTTAGATTTGTTTTGCTCAATTAACAACAGATTCTTTATTATTTGATAATTAAAAGAGTGAAAAAAATATTATTCTGGTAATCATTGTGAGAAACTTAAACATTATTCACTTCAGAGTAAAACCAAATTTAGGGCCCAATCCAAAAATCACTCGTTATAATAATATTTTTGAAAAGCAAAGTAAAAAAATAACTTTGAAAATTTTCATATTTTGATGATACTCATGATGTACTCACAATTTTATACAAACACTTTCAAAAAATTTCGTTACATAAATCACAAGAACTTACAGCTAAATTACTGAGTCTAACTTGTCCCATTGAGCTACGTAAAAAGTTTTTGATCAAATTTAATTAGCTTTCGCAGTAGTGACAGAGACAGTTACGATCAGAAGTGCTGAATTCTGAATGACCATCCATCTCCTCGGGTACTGCCCCGATTTTCCTATTATAGTTTCGGCCCTGGCTAGGGCCTGAGGACACAAAACTAAGATTCATTGTTCGGCTAACAATTAGCAAAACCCTGAACTTTTAAGCAAGAATTCTATAACTATTCAAATAGAATAAGAAATGATTTATGATTTATTCTAATAGAATAAATAACGAGTCTGAAATCCATTTTATTATCTAATAACTCTAGCTTATAAATCTGCCTATTATAAATCTACCTATCTTTATAGAGCGCTAGAGAGAGTTTGGGACAAGAATTACATACGGATTGTATCCAAGAAAACTTTTGTTCAGTATGTTTAAAAGAATTTCCCAAAACTCAAAAAATATTATCGAAAGTCATTATATTATCAATAACAATTTAGCAATTGATTGTGACTATGGATTATTCAATATATATGAAACAATATTTCTTCAGAATATCGAACATTTTCTATAAATATTCCATAGGCACCCCAAAACACCATAATGGATCTTTTTCATGAAAATACCTAACCATTAGTCACTAGGTAAGCGCTGATACAATCACATCAACAAATGAAATCCAAATTTATTATATTTCTATAGAACTTTAGAACTTACACATCTATGATTTACTTTTCATTTATTTTTAAATTCAATAAGCATATTATTTGTGTAATCACCTAAAATTAACCTCAACAGAGACCATAAATTATTGTCCAATCTATATCTGGTAGAGCGTTGTATAGATCTTTTGTACAGACACCCTCTTCTCTATTGTCCATGACATTAATGTAGAACACAAACCCATATATGCTGTTAAGCCACAATAATATATAATTTAACGAAACTATTTAAATGATTTTAGAACTTCGCCACGATCATGGAACATATCACCTACTCCAGTTACTGTGGACACAGAATCAAATTTAGACATGTTTAATGAAGCATTAGCAACAACCCAATTAACTACAACAACAATTCCTAGACAAACAGGTCGATCACCACAACGAGCCGTACCATCAGCAACGGGTGAACTATGTGCATTCATTGCATCAGAAATAGCTCGTCATCGTAAACGACCAGCTCCTAGTTCTAGTCCAGCGGATGTAACAATGGACAGTCCTACTCACCATAATTCAAAACGACAACGTTACATGTAGTATCGTATCTTTTTCTCTTTTCAATTCATTGTCATTTTGTATAACTAATTATAAACATACATACATACATCTTTATTATTTAAGTTTCCGACATTTCATATAAGTCTTTTTTTTTTCTTTGTTGTGAATAATGTTAAATAATATTTTTAATAATCATAAGATAATTATCTACAAATGGAGCTCCAGTCTTTTTATCGGATTAAACAAATTTTTGCATATTCTATTCAAATGAAAAACCACTAAATTATAACATAATAAAATTTCAGTACCTTCAAATCTAACAGAAATATAGAGCGATCAAGCTTAACAAAGGCGTAAAAAGCCATATTCAAATGTTTAAGAGCAGGTTTTTTTTTTAACAGATAGAAAATAGTAGTCTTAGTGTTGGCTTTATTGTATAAAAAATGTGCACAAGGTTTAAACAACGAATAATCTAGAAGTAGTTATTGAAATAAATACCACGATACTCAGACATACATTTCGCTAAATATCGTCATTTGGATTGAAACGCAACCATCGTCAGTAGTTAAATTTATTCATATAACACATTACAACATTGTTTATAAAGTTAAAAATAAATGTAAATCTGTTGTATGTTTTTTAACAATATTTTTTAAATAAAATTTCTTAATATACAATTTTTTTCAAGTATCGAAGTATTTATTTCAATAAGTATGTCTTAACTCGAAGTCAACAAAAATTCATCCTTATAATCTGTAAGCTAGTGAATTAAAACTGTGTTAAGTTAGACGATTTTGGAGGTAAATTCATAGACCTATTACTTGAAAATTATGACATTAAAACATATCCATACACCCGAAAATTTTTTCTTATTTTTAATTATTTTGTTAGACAAAGGAAATCTGAAATCATTATCTAAAAAATCAATATTCATCAAATTGTTGGTAGATAAATTATAAAAAAAAAACCCTTTCAAATTCATCCAATTGTTGGGAGATGAATTATAAAAAAAATCCTTCAATATTCATCAAATTGTTGGTAGATTAATTATAAAATTTGGATCGATATTTGGAGCATCCAATTTTAGACTATTATCAATCATATATACATACTTTACATTTAATTTATTTAAGTAAGGTTTAAAAATATTCATTTAGTATTTAAATATGCGTGCGATTTGAATTAAAACTCAAAACAATTTTGCAATAACTTTTAATTAATTTGAATACTTAAAATAAAAATCAGATATTTAAGTTTCTTGTTGAATAGAAAATATTCAAAATCAAAATTTTTTTACTTAATCAATGATATGTTTAATATCATTTGTATTCATTAATTTTTTATTTTCGTTAAATTAATTTAAATTTTATTATTTGGGGTATTTCAATAAGAATCGGATTTTTAAGAAAGAACAATAAACCAAAAAAAAAAAAAAAAATTTCAAAGTGCTTCTGTTAAGATAAACGATAATGTAATTTTTATTTAACCGATAGGTTATTTTAATTTAATGGAGACTACAAAAGCCCCGTATAAATCTTATGGGAATTGGATTTCGATCTAATTTGCTCGTAATACGAAATTTTGTTAGATCTTAGGATCCTGATCGAATTTCTCAATAGACATTCCGATAAATTTTTGTTTGTCGGATGACGGACCCATGTGCAATATAAGCAATTTTTGATATTTATATAATGTTTACTGTAGAAAACATCTAATAAATTAGTTGTTTTTAGGAACAAGCTTTCATTATACTAAAAAGTAGAAAATATTTTATTAATAGCCACGAGCGACTAAGAAAAAAAATTATTTTCCACTTTTTGCTGTATAAAAGCTTGCAAAAATGGCTTATATTGCACATGCGTCCGACATACGACAAACTTCTATCAACTTTAAAAGTAAAATAGAGTTAAGCGTGTCGGTTATTTTAATGGAAGGATTAGTTCTTAATTCGAAAGTGGTGACTAATAAAAATGAATTAATTTGTCAGTTTGTGAATCAGTTATGTATCCTATACTCTTGAAATTAACTGAAAAATGTATTTTGATTACTGAGATGACTGCTATATTGAATAAATAAACGAAACGCCATATGTTTTCTAGTTATTAAATAACAAATAAATTAAAAATTCGATTCTTTATCATCCTATAATAAATATATAATTTTGAGCTTAAGAATATACATTTGATTCATTAAAAATGTATGGTGTAATTCTTGGAGTTAAAAATTTAAACCTAAATAATAATCTTTTATTCTCTATTATGAATAACTAGTCGACTCGTGCAGAATTCCGCAGTGCGGTATCCGTAAATAGGCTAGGAAAATAACATATGTTATACAAAATATCAACGGTATTTTATTGTGTATAGGCAATATATTACATATAGGACATACAAATTACATACTGTACAAAATTGTGTCTTAAAAACCAAATCGATGCGGTACATTTTTAGACTATGAGTCTATTTTTCGTCATTAGCCAGCACGATAAGTTTTAAATTGAGAGGTAAATCATGGAAATTGATAAAAGAGAATAATGAAGATGTCGTGGAGTGACAAAAAACCGGCTAGCGACATAATATATAAGATAATGCAGTGTTGTATCAAAATATCGCTGGCGTATGGAGTATAGCTTAATTAGAGATGGTGTCTAATGTGGAATGCTAATTTTTATGCAGTCTGCGTTATGTAACACATACCACCGCATAAAATTTAGCAATCCCACATTAGAAACTATCTCTATTTTGAGTATTTATAAGGGCCAACTATATCCTGCCATTCCATTTTTCCTGTTAAAAAAAATTTCTAGTGGATCATATGTGTATAATGAGTAAATAAAAAATTGATATTTATTAGTCTTAAATGTTCAGCCGATCTATTCTATTTAACTATCGTGTATTACCAAAAATACGCAAATTATTTGTAAAATATAATACGATTTGTAAAATAAAGAAGTCATTCTTGTAACAGATAAAATTTAAGACTTGTATTTTAATAAAATGCCGTAGTATAAGTAGCAAACAAGAGTACAGGACCTTATTTCTTTGAAAAGCTTTATGCTACTACAAATTGAAAAATTGGAAAAATTTTTGGTTTTTTAATCGTTAATATTTGGAATATTTGCTAATTATAAAAATTAGAATATGAATGTAAAAATCAAGTGGGTTTAGTTTTAAAAAAAATCCATCGTTTCTTTTATCACATATTTATTAACTGTAATGTTTAATTGAAGAAAAAATTTAATTTTCAGACATTGAAAGCCAGAAAGTAGTATTAATTCTGTAATGAAGTTCTTATATGAATGGTTTGCAAAGAATATTACAACTATACCAAGAATGGAAACGGTCATCAGCTTATATGTTATTTGCAAAGAATATTACAACTATATCAAGAATGGAAACGGTCATTAGCTTATGTGCCTAATATGCCATTTTTGGATTTCTATAAACCCACATACAAATAATTTTTAAATTAATGTGCCATAGCATTTTTTAAAATATGAACAAACAGTAAAATTACATATATAAGGCTCATTCCATCTACATATTTCAGTACACGGGCAGCCACACCGGTTTAGGGATATCTCTTAGCTATTTCTATGCAAATGCCGGAAGAGTACTGAGATGTCGGGCCATCACTTTGTGAACGTATATATTGCTCTTAAGTTGACCAATATATTTTTGTTTCCATATCTGATTTAGTTGTAATTTTTTTGAAGGGTTATTTTAAGAAAAAATGATTTGACTTACTTACGAATAGGTTGCACTAGTGTAATCAAAACTCGGGTTTGATTAATTTTTGCTTAATATAAGTTTAAAATACCTGTGATTGCTTACAAATTAAAAACCTGTTATTTTAATCTTTGAATAACACAGCAAAATTTCCTTACAATTTTTATAAACCGTTTAAATGCACCAAAAATAAAAAAAATTAATTTTCAGAAAATACTTCTATTGATAGTTTTCTTCGTTGTATTGAAGTTGTCTTCAATCAGTTTTTTAGTAACAAATATGGTTAATTTTGAGAACCAAAATTGAATTTATTTTGCAGGAAAAGAAGATATTAAAATTCGAAAATCTGACTGTTAAATTCATTCAAAAGCAAATTTTTCCATCCAGAATTTATTAATTTTTCGAAAATTGTTTAACGCTAAACAAATCAAAATTGATTCTATAATTTTAAATATAAGTTAATAAAAAACCACCAACTAGTTTTATATCAAGATTCTCATTTTTAGGAAATAAACTTAGAAAAAAAAATCTAGAACAGTAAACAATTTAAGACTAAAATGAAATTGAAAATGATATTCTCAAAATTGTATTGAGTTTTATTCTAGTCAATTTCAGTAATAATAAAAAAATTAGTATTTAACTGTGATGAAAACAAAATAATCGAATGTATAAACATGCTTAACAATGATCTGAAAGTAACTTAATTACTTCTATCAAAAAAGAAAAAAACACGCTATTTAAATTAGGAATTCTGATGGTGATTATTGCAAACTAAAACCAAAAGAAGATTTTTTTCTGTGATTGTTTTGTTAAAAAATTGTACTGATTTAAATTTATTTAAACAGAATCGTGCAGTTTAATTACAATAAAGAGAGCTGATTTATTTGCTTAAGTATTCATTTGATACAACTGTCACTAAATCTGGACGTGTTGATACATTTTCCATCATGAATTACGGGATCAATACCTTATATATTAAATAAGTTGTTTTCTTAATGTACTATAAAATGATCGATAGTGGTACTCAAGTAAATAAATTGGTGAGAATCAACTTTTATAATATATGATAATCTATAAAGGAAAATTTTTTTTCCTCTGTTTGCTATTGATATTGGAACCGACCGTAATAACGAATCAAGAAAAGTAACTTATAAATAAAATGCTGCTGTCTTGTACAGGATGATTTTTTAAAATATCATCTTTATATTTCGAAAACGAAATGGTAAATCAAGGTAAAAAAAGACAGTATTTAGTTATTTTATACAGGGTCAACTCTTTTTCTTTCGTATCAGATTTGTTTTCTTTGTTGTATGAAGGCTTTTTTCCAAGATCTCCATTGCACGATGCCTCTATTTTTTTTATCAGTGGTGTTCACATTTAAAGTTTTTTGAGATTATTTTATTAAATGTTTTTAAGTAGTATCTATGACAGATATGGCATATTACAAAAGCTTGAAGCTAGAATATGTAAGCCGCTTTGCAATAAACTCAATTTTATGGTTTCGCTTTATTTTTTAATATTTTTTTGACAATTTGACGACAGATAAAAATTCAGAATACGAAAAATAAAAGTTAATTTTTCCGAATTATATTAACAATTACAATAAATTATGGTATGGGAAACGGTGCATGGTAATGGAAATTGAATTCATCTTTCAAAAGTTCTCGCGTCAATTTTTCAGTTTCGTCAGTCCAAGTACTTGGATGCGAGACACGAATCTTCCAATAAGCAACCATATTATTATTATCTATTTCCTTGCTTTAAAAGATGCTTACTTAAATATTTTAGTACAAAGGACGGTATATAGTCTATCTTCACTCATCTGATAATCAGTTGAGACATATTTTTTATGACATTTTATTAATTAAACATGCCTATAGTATTTTTTCTATCACAATGTGTTCATGGCTATTTTTAATTTAATTAATTTTTTCCATGAACGATTTTTTTCAGGCAAGCTTATGCCATTATTTTCGTTATAAAATTATCTTTCTTCTTCGTTACTTATATTGAGTTATGTGTTCATACTTGATGAGGTAACTTCACCAATCTGTTAACTAATCGAAATTTGTATCATAAGAAAGATAATTTAATTACGAAATTAATAGTATAGGCTTGCCTGAAAAAAAACCGTTCATGGAAAAAATTAATTAAATTAAAAATAGCCATGAACACTTTTCGATAGAAAAACTATGATAGGCATGATCAAAAATAGATAAAATTTCATAGAAAAAGTCTCAGATGGGTGAAGATCGATCTTATGCCGTCTCTTAGATCATTTATGAATGCCACTGATATAAAAATTGAATAAATATTATTTCAATATTAAGTATCGGTTCGTTTGCGTCACAGATTTATAAAAACATAAGACAATCGCAAATAAAAATGGGCCTATAATATTCATTATTTATGGCAACAAGTATATTACGATTACAATTAGTTTTATTTTTTAATGAAAATGAATATTATTGGGAAAAAATATTTTGTTTTATGAAATTCTTGTACAAATTGCAATCGATTTTTTGAAATATATGGCGATTGAAGGAAAGCGATGATATCTCTGATTGTAACTTGAGTGTTTTGATTTTTAAGTAATTCAAGTTGAAAGCGCGATTAGATAGGAAAAGGATTGTAATATTTACCTCATAATAAACTCAAAGTCATGTGGATTTTTCACAGGCAGGATCTAATAGATTTAACTTCTAAGATAAATCAATTTCTGTTGCAATTTGTACGAGGGATATAAGAGAATTGTATAATTGAAATCCTAATTGCAACCATATAATTAGTTCAGAAAGACAGCTAAGACAATTTGTTTTAGATTTTATGCTTATGTGCTAAAAATAGAGTATAGTTTAATTTTTTTATGACAATGGTATTCCAATCTGATGTCATGGTGTTCGTAGTTACAAAAATACATGTTATTTTTTACAAAATTAATTTACTGTATGCCCTCAATAATATAATTTATTGTTTGGTTGTGTGACTAGCAATACGAGTGTCAATTGAGATAAAATCTCATGATTAATGGAAATTAGCCATCACATCATGGTCATACATCTCTCGTTTTTCTAATTATTCGTAAAATCCAGGATCACGTGACCTCGAAGACTTAAAAAAACGTATATATTGTTTCGTGGGATATCCAAATGGTTAAATATGACATCAAATTGTTTTATTAATCAGATTTCAGGTTTTGTTAACTTGGAAATCTGGAATTTCACAATGTTTCAGTAAAAAAAATTCGTGAAGAGTACACAGAAAAAAACACCGAAGCCCATTTCTTTCAGGGACCTTATTGAAATCTGTATATGTAAAGAGCCCTTGATATTACAAAGAATATGGTAGTGGCTTGCTTTATATAACCATTGCAATACTAAACTATATTGTAATTAAATAACTCGAAGAGTATTAAAATTTGACTCGGATAGTTTTTCCCGTATACTCTTCAAATGCTTTCGATATTTTTGAAGAAAAAATTTACAATTACTTTAGAAAGCAGAAATCAAAAACAGTTTTAAATCTGTCTAAAAATCAGAGGTACAAATACAAAAAATTAATACAAAAATCTTATACCTACAATTCATTGTCATATTATTGTCGTCAATAATTCTTGTAAGAAAGAGAGAAATTTTGGAATACTACCAATAAAAAATATAAACTATTATCACCGTGGAATTGCGAAACGTAAATATTTCAAAACAAAATTAAAAAACTGTTCTAAGTAAATATGTGAATTTAGTTATAATTTCATTATGATTTGTGTACATAAATAAGTTTAAAATCAACACAATTTACTTTAAAAGTTATATTTTTAATAATAATTAATTAAAATACATTTAATAAAGATATTATTCATTTTAATTAATATATAAATTCTTTTCT
Source organism: Chrysoperla carnea (assembly GCF_905475395.1). NCBI lineage: Eukaryota > Metazoa > Arthropoda > Insecta > Neuroptera > Chrysopidae > Chrysoperla > Chrysoperla carnea. The sequence goes on from NC_058339.1 coordinate 60,727,713, forward strand.
TTCCTTCTTTCTTTTGACCTACTATTATAAAACTGACGCCCGACTGTTTGTGTACTCAGCCAGACTTAAAAACGATTTACACGAATTCAAAGTTACGCGATCTCATAGAACAACATATACCTCACTTGACTCCACGTACCGTATAAGTTAGAAGTATTACTGCAACATCGCGCTAGGTTAATTTTAATCACAAATTTGAAAAGTATAACCCAAATTTAGTAGGATTACATACTTGGTTTATCAAAATTGGATAAAATTTGGGTGTGATAGAGCAAAATTAATTTTTTTGGATTTCGATGACATCATAAAGCTAAAAAATCCGTATTTTTGATAACACAGGCAAATTTGATCCGATCTTATTGGAATTTTTTCTGAAGCCCACTAAAATTGAGTCATTCTTTCCAGCTGTGATGTCAGTTTTTCGTTAGCTATCGCATATGTGTTTAATTCCGGGGCCAGGACTCCACATTCTTGAAACCTATTAGAGCTAGATTAATTTTGGTCAAAAATTTGAAATGTATGACTAAAATTTAGTAGGATTACATACTTGGTTTATCAAAATTCGGATGTGATAGTATGGGAACAAAATTAAGGCTCATATTATCAATTAGTAAAAAATTATAAAAATTAAATGTTCTTTATAACAAAATAAACAACTTTTGTTTGAAACATTTTTTGTGTGATGTGATAGTCATCAACACTGTCTATACGTGGTATTTCAACAATTAACTCAGTCAATTGTTTGTTTTCACTTGTTTTTATTGTTTTATGTTTTGCTTTGCATTAATTGTTCAACTCTTTCCTTAATAGCAGTTAGACTTAATCTATCACCATAGACATTTAACATTTCCAATATTACACCGTTGGTCCACCCAAATCCAAACTGAACAGTATATTCGCCACCTGCACCGCGTTGACCTGGAAATTCGCAATGATACTTTTCATACATTCGCTGCAAAAAATAAATTAATAGGATTTATTGTACGTTTTTTTAAGACTGCAAAAGCAGTTGGTCAATTGATTTTGTTTTTAATAAAAAAAAAGGATAGTAATAGCTATGTGGGTGTTAATTGTTGAAGTATTAGATTTTATTTATTGAACCCTCATGCTGTGATTACAAAACGATTGTAATAAAATTAAATAAATAATTAAAAAAATCAAAAACTTCATTACGTTAAATAAAATCTAAAAGGAAAGAAAGTCCAGTAGTTTACAAAGCAGAGTAGATGTAGATTTTAATTTTAAGGTTAAGTTAAAGTCGCTATGTAAACTACTGAGCTTGTTTCTTTCTTTTCAGATTTTATTTAACGCAGTGGGGTTTTTGATTTTTTTAAAATTTTTTATCTTATTTTAGACTTTTTAGTGTCTCAGCACTAAAGAAACTCTTATTATACTATATCAAAACTTTAAAGCCAATATTATTCCAAATTAAATATAAACATATATAACTTATATAATCTCCTTTAAATTTTCTTTATTTTGATACCCTACTCCATAGCTTTTGTTAATTTTTTTTATTAACATATTACTATTTCGCTGCAAAAATTCGCCATTTTGTTTTGTTTTTTCAAAAAACTATCTAAGAACACTTGGGTTTTTGAGAAAAATATAATGATAATTTAAATGTCGAAATCCATTGAGCCGTTTGAAAGATACGAGGTAATAAAGAAATTTACAAATATACATACATACAAGATACGCGCGAAAAACATTACCACTCCTTGACAGTCGGGTAAAAAGATGGAATATTTTTAACACTACATATTTATTTTGTTATTGAAGGTGATTTGATCCAATATCTGACTTATTTAAAAAATGATATCAGTGTTGCAATCTATGGTTGCAACTTAGTAGTTTTACTACTAAAATTAGTAGTTTTTATTGCTCGTTAGTGGGAAAATTTGTGACAAACTAGTATTGTGTATTAAGCAAGTAATTTTTTAATTACTTACCTTGCCACTATCATAACTTAGATAATTTGAGTAAATCCAACGTTCTGTTAACTCGAAAGCTAGTTCTTTTGCATAATCGCTATCACTATTTTGTAATCCTTCCACCATATAACCTATTAATGGTGGCCATACATTCGGGTAGTCCCATTGTTGACTAGTATTAATATTACTTGCTGGGACGCCGCCTGGTAAATGAAATTCCTTTGTTCCGTTTAAATACTGAGCAACACGATTAGCAACATCAGCAGAACTTTGACTTGCATGAATAACTTTGGTCCATAATGGGCTCATGTTACTTGGATAAAACTGTTTTCGATGTTCACCAGTTGTGATATCCACATCAAACCAAATACCATCTGTTTCGCTCCATAAAACTTTATAAATTGATTCTCGAAATTCATCACCTTTCTTTTTCCACTCCTCTGATTTTGCAGTGTTACCCAATAATGAATATAATTCCGTTAGATGATCAAGACCACCACAATAGAAAGCATTTAAGTCGACTGGAGCAATATTTGTTACTTTAAGGTTTTTTAAACTTCTGTCAGTATCTGGGTTCGCAAACCAACGGCTACTGTAATCCCAACCACTTTCTGCAGCACTTTTAAATTCTTTATATAAATATTTTAAAGAATCAGTAGCATTATCTGTCATTATATAATCTTCTCGATAACCCTCTGGTCTTGGACCTTCAACGTCTACATAATATCGTAGTAAAGTATTACCTTTTACACTAATCTTACTGTTTTTTGACCAAAATACTAATTCCTTTTCTAACAGTTGAATGTTAGTGTTTTCTCCAACCTTTTCCTCCAAAAACTTTTTATCGTTTGTTTTTTTCACATATAAATATACCATATGGGCTAATAATGGTGGCTGCGATCGTTTTTCATAATATATACGTCCTCCATTTAGAACAAAACCGTATTTATCAACAAACCAAAAGAAATTTTTAAGCATATCTCGAGCCGTATCCTTCATTTCACATATTAACAATCCAGAAATAATCCAATATGAATCCCAATAATATGGTTCTCTAAATCGTCCACCAGGAACAACAAATGTATATGGTACTGGTAAAATAGAATATTGCTTACTTTTGGTTTTAGCTTCATTAGGTACTTTACGTGCTAATTCAGGCCACATTTCATTTAAAAAACTTGCAAATTTTTTTAATTCCGGATCTTTTATGTTATTTAAAAAAGGCGGGCTTTTGTTAAAATCTTCAGGGGTGATTTCGTCTAATTCTTTTACTTCTTCGAAAGTTTTATTTACAAATTCAGATAGTTGATCACGCGATGGTTTGCAGTTTGTTTCATTCATTAACTTGTTAAAATTACGTAATGTTTCAATTTCAGAATTTCTCATTCGCATATCAACAAATGATTTGGAATCGCGATACAAATGTGGTTGGGTCGTTTGAACTTCATGCAATAAAGGTCCATAACAATACACCCTCGATGAACACGGCTGCTTTGTTGAATCGTCTGGAGCTTCGATGTTAATACTAATAACAATAAAGGGTAATCAGATAAAAGTTGTATATTTTTTAAATTGAAATAAAAACAAAACGGTGTACGATATAAATATGATTCTTGAAAGTTTTATAAACATTGGATGTTTACTTCCCAGTACACATATCTTTAGGTTTCATGGCCAGGACAAGGCATATATTAACACCAATTTGGAGAAGTATGTGTGTGTTTGTGTGTGTGTGGTACGTTCGTTTTTTTAGTCATCGAACAAAAAATCATATCAACTTCGTTGAGGTGATGTAATTACGTTTCTATAGAATCATAACAATGAATCATATAATATAAAACAAACAATATCATTTTTGAGTGATTAATGCAGTGGTTTGGAAAAAAGTGTTCCGATTACTGGACGTTTCCGATTATTGAGTGTTTCGATTATCAAGACTTAACTGTACCCTGGTGGAAAAAATATTTGAAAAAAGAATAAGTCTTAATAAGTCTTAGGAAATTCTGAAAAAGTCTTAGAAGCTTTAAAAAAGTATTAAGAACTCTGAATAACTCTGAATTAGACTAGTCCGAAAACGTTGAGAAATTCAAAGTTCCTAAGACTTTTTCAGAATTTCTTATTCTTTCTTCAAATATTTTTTCCACCAGGGTAATGTTAAATTTACTTTCATTACCATTTTTTACACTGGCACACGGGGTTGATTTCGTTGACTTTATTGTCTAAGTTTGCTCTGATGTCTTTACTGCTTTCCGTAGATTCTACATCCACCATTTGGATATCTTCTTCTAGATCCACTATCACTTCTTCTGCAGTTCCGTAGCGCTGTAGCTTGTCATAGTTAATTATTGTCCTCTTGAGTGTTGGTACAATTGTCTTATTATAACGTTTTCCGTAAAAGGGATTGAATTTTAAAAGAGTTTGGGTTTTGACCGGTTTGGGTGCATACGCAGAATTAATTCTATAACGTTCAAGATATCCATCAGGACTCGTTCGAATTATCGTATAATTCCTTAAAAATAAAAATTGTTTAAATATCCCGGTTGCATTCTTGTATGCTAATGTTTGAACTTAAATTGTTTAAATTAAATGACAAAATAATATTATGTCAGAAAAAATAATGTCCATATGGTGGAAGCAGTGTAAAAAGCAATTGATTTTACAAAGTTTTCTTTAGTCACAAATAGAAAATTGAAAACACAAAAATTGTATAGGTATTGCACAAAAAGACAAGTTTGCTTGAAACATTTGTTCACCAACTCTATAAATTCATCATAATTTCAACTCATTTTCAGCTCAAGATTAATACGCATCTTACATTTGCTTATTTTTAAGCAGCATATTATTATGTTTAACATTTTTAATAATAAAAAATACACTTAAACACATAAAAAAAATCGCTTCTTTTAAAAAATTTTACATATTTGCTAAATTTGAATTTTCCATATATAGTTGCAATATCTCCGCGAAAAATGATTGGGACCATGATCTACAACTCATTCGCATAATCGCATGCTTTACAGTTTTTTGTATGATATTTTATGGTCATTTTAGTTTGCTGAGTTATAAATGATAATGGCAATTTTGTTTAAAATTTGACCGGTTTTTTTTTTTTAAAGAAATTTTTTGACCCAGGGAACATTTTAATATTATTTTTTCCTAGAATCTAAAATTATTAAATTTTGATTAACAAAACAGTACTTACTTTCCTTTCATACATCCATAAATAGGACAACAATCGGGGAAATTTAGTTTGTCATTTTGGGATCGTACTTCATTACAACCGGGTTCCTTACGATAATCGAGCCTGCATCTGTTTTTCAAAATATGAATTTTTATATATTAAAAATAATATCTATTCCTAAAACAAGCCGATTTTCATTATCTTTAGACTTGATGCTACTACGGAACATGCATATATATTTCTAGATGAAATTCTCAAGTTAGGTACAAAATAATCTTGAAAATCAACATCTAAATCGAAACGTCAAGTTCTAAGGTCGTCATCTAGTACAATTTTTTAACGCTTCAACTCTTTTTCTAAGAAAACGATTATTTTCAGAGTGACTTTACAAATTACATTTAGCCAACGAGTTTTGAGTAATTTTCGTGATTAATTTTGAAAGTCGTTTTATTGTGTAAGTAAAGTTTTAGTGGGCTTTAATGTTGAATTCGCAACGGACGACCAACGACAAATGAACTGTATGAAATTATGAAAAATGGATTAACTATATGTACCGGATACGCAGATTCTGCATATATTATTTCTTAAAGGTGTTTTTTTAATAATTCATCATTTTTATTGAATATGGTGTCATTTTTAACATAATTGTCACCATTTGACATGAAAAAATAATATTTAACAAGTGGAAGCAAGCAATTGACTGAGTTAAATGTAAAAATTGTCTGTATATATACAAATTTTTTAGGCCTTTGCGAAGCGAAACCCGTGCACCTTGGTGACAAATCGGGTTCGTACTTTGTGGTGCTTACATCTGGGTGCGGAAATTTCGCACGGGTCATCTTATTTTATATAATTTACTAGACAAATCTGTCAATATTAATATGTCGCTAGTCATGGCAGAGATTAGATAGAATTTACTTGTACGGTACAGCTACAGCATAGTTGATATCGATGTCATCGAATAATTTAAAACGACTACATTTATGCATTCCACATGTACCAGGATAAGTCTGTTTTCTTCCAATAGCAAATCGATTTTGCTCATTTCGTGTAACACACTCTAGATAAAGGAAAAACAACGTTAATAATAATACAACGTCGGATTATAATAAAAACCTCGAATCTTAAAAAAATGTTAGCATTTTCGGATAGAATAAATCAACAATGATTTTTTTGATAAAAAATGTTTTTGAGATTCTGGATTTACATTCTACGCTTCCTTAAATTGGTTAAATGTATTATAGATTAATATTTTTACATATATGATACTTGCGGTAAATAAGGCCCAGAAGGTTTTCGTCTTAATATTTCGAAAATAGAATGGAAAGTTAAAAATGGGAAACAAATATTTCATTATTTTTTGCTGGAATAAAAATACAGTATTAATTTTTTGATACAGACTCGTCTATTGCTTAATAACGTTATGAGAGAAGCAGAGCTGAAAACAAAATGTTGTGAATCTCACCTGTTCTTAATAATGGTTCACCGAATACAGTAGACGTGCATGAAAAATATAAAAAACTTAATGTGAAAAAATCGAAATAATTAATAAACATTTTTATTTATTTTAATTAAAATATTTATTTCATTAAATCAGAATCTATTTAATAACAATATTTGATTAGAAACTAATTAATTCGTAGAATTAATTTTACTTTTATATAGCTAATTATTTAGGAAAAAAAATGATTAACCAAATATTTTTTTATGGGTACAATTAATTAATTTTATTTTTATTTTAATGAGCTAACAATTTTTTTCTACAAATTATTTTAATAAATTAAATTAAATATAGTAATGTGAACATGGAACCCGACTAAATAAAAAATGTAAAAAAAAAATTTCTCAAAAAAAATTAACTACTAAGGCAGGAAAATTTTCCAAGGGTGAGCAGGCGGTCAGCCACCCTAAGATTATTGTCAGTGCATAAGGAACAATAAACTTCTATGAGATCAAAACTTTTAACTAATAATTATCTGGATATTTTAAAATAAAAATGAGTTTCTAAATATATGTTAATCGAGATATTGATTGACTCTTAAAGTAGAAACACATTTTTTCTAAAAGATTGTTATCGATTTTAATTTAAAATAATAAATAATAAATTGTAAACTATAAATTAAAATTTTTGTTATTGATTTTTCTAGAGTAAGAAATCTGCGAAAATCGTTTTATTGAAATGCAACTGTAGACTATTTGGAATCGCTTAACGATTTGAACCAGAATTTTCTATGAAGTCGGTTGCCAAGTTCATTTAGCTTTTAATATAATTTACTATACCCGGCATATATGAAATATATATCAAGGTATACTAATTTTAGCCCAAGTTTGTATCGCTTAAAAATATTGATGATACGAAAAATATTTTGGTATAGGTTCATAAAATCACCAAATTTTCCTTTGTCCGTTTGCCCGCCTGTCCGCCCGTTGTTATAGCGTGCTCAGAACGTATAAGTGAGTTTGATTTCGTAAATGAGCAACGTTTTCGTAAATGTCAATTAGGTCTTGGTTCCATATAACCCATCTTGTAAACCGTTAGAGATAGAACAAAAATTTAAATTTAAAAAATGTTTCTTATAAAAAATTAAACAACTTTTGTGAAAAATTTTTCGCAAACATCATTTTTTTACCCGTGAGTTTTCAAATTAGGATAAAATTTTGGTGTCCATTTTCTTCAAAACTGTAAAAGACAGGGCAGTTGAAAATTTGCATGTGGCTTCAACTAACGGTCTTTTGAAAGATCTTCGAAAAACAAAAATAGTGTAAGCACTGACATTCAACACATTCTATACAGCGTATTTCAACAATTAACTCAGTCAATTGATTATTTTAAATTGTTTTTATTAGTTTTAAAAAGAGTGTTGGTACGAAATTTGTTTATTGACATTTAATCCACGTCGAATAATACGTGGAGATACATGACATTGAACAATATGTTTGAACGGTGTTTCTTGGTACAAAAATAATAAATTAGAGCAGTGCTAATATTCTTGGAGCCAGCCAAAATTTTTTTTGACAAAAATCACTCTGACTACCTTTTTTTTTTTAAATAGATCTTATGATGATGTACCTAATATAATGCAGCGCAAGGGTGATACGCTCGGTAATCCACCTATTGCATTTTCCCACCTAGAAGTTTTCTTAATATTTTGACCAGCTTATTCCGAGTTGAGGGGCGCCAAAACATTTGTATGTATGTCCTAGAATTTTGCAATCAATATTCATCCGTTTTCCACTGAAGCTATCGGGCTGAAATATGGCACATACGTTTGGTTCTCGTGACAATGCACGTTTATGGTAAGTATGGCTTGTTTTTCTCATCGCTTCCTGCATATTTGATATACTTATATTTTTTAGGTTTGAATTAAATAAAATTTTAATAAAAAAATGCTTTTTAGGAACAAGCGTTTATTGTACTAGAAAGTAGAAAATGATTTTTCTTATGAGTCATGACTATTGTAAAAGCTTGAGGAGCTTCGAATCTTCATTGGTATTTTAAATTGAGCACGTTCAGGTTTTAGTCATGTATGAGTGACTCATAAGAAAAATTATTTTCTGCTTTTCAATGTATTAAAGCTTGTCCCTAAAAAAGTATTTTTTATTAAAATTTTTTTTCAATTTTGCATCGTTCAACGATCAAGTTTTTGATTAAAAACATTGCTTCAGGCTATTGCTATCACTTTTGATATGCGATTTTAGTTTATATCGCATTCTCAGAAACTAAACTCGTTCAATCACAAAGGGGATTTTTTTTGTAACACTTAATATTTTGAAATTCGATAACATAATTATTTATGCAATTCAATTCCTATTAGAACAGTTTTTATTCAATTCGCTTAAAATTCAATGCACCCTTACTTAATTAAAAACAGTTTTCATTGAATATAATTGTACAAAAGGGAGATGAAAGGGGAAAATTGTATTATTATTATTATATTTATTTTAATAGGGCGAAAGAGATGAGGGTTGGCGTTTCATTAATTATTATACTACCTACATTTATATTTGAAGAAAGGGAAAGAAAAGGGGTTGTTTTATTTTGAAATATTCTAGCTTTTAAACATATTCTCCTAATACATTTCTAGCATTTTATTTCATATAGAGCTCGAAATAGCTCGAAAAATCCTCGAATTTCCTCGATAACAATCTAGAGTATCTATTTTCTGGATAGTAACTATAATATGTATATGTATAAGTGATTTAATGAGTATATGTATAGAAATGTTTATAGAGCTTTGGATAGTAATAGTTACTTCGAGAAACTTTCGAATAAGTTTTTCTAGACGCCACATGATAGAAATTGGCACACAACGCCACATTGGTTTCAAAATTGCACGACACTATTTTAAGTATATGCATGTTAACATAACTCAAAATATGCAAAAAAAATTCATATAAAAATGTCCGAAAATTTATAGCTGAGAATGTATTACTAAGAACGTAATTTATTACTGGGATGTTGGAGCAAAGAAGATATTTATTTAACAATACAATATTCATAGTAGACATTTTTTGTTGAATGAAGCATTCAGCACTACATATCCCTGCTCAGCTTTTGGCTCAAAGGACCGCAAAGCAGAAACCTATCACATACTTAGCCCACAAGATTTATCACCTACCAAACAAGTAACAATTTTCTAATATTATAAAACATGAACTTTTTTGCTTATTTTGACCTAAAGAACATACACCTAAAGAAATGTCGTACAATTTTGAAGCACACTGTATATGTTCGAGTTGTATTTTTTACAACCGTCTATAGAGAAAATAGGTAGATTTTAAGTAGGTAAGCTGATGACTATTTTAATTATTTTAAAAAAAAAGGTGACGACCGGAATCGAGTCCGCTATTCTAAGAATAGTGTATACAGTGGTTGATAGGCTTTAACCAACTAACCCACAAAATTTACTGTAAAGCGTATATTCAGTTTAAAAAACTACTAACTGTAAACGTATAATATAGATTTTACTACATTTAAACACAGCCGCATCCTCGTTTCTGCCTTCTAGTAACCATCGCGTAGTCATTTATGTGATCCTAATAAACAAACTAATATAATAAATCAAATTATGTATAAAATAACAATTACAATAACAGCCATAAGTAATGCCTGATATGATAACAATAATGATCTCAAATATTACAAAAAACTTTATTGTTTACTCTCATTTCCACACATAAAAATTTATCAATAAAATAATGTATTATTTGTATTAGACAGGCAACTTTATATACAAATATGTAATTGAAATGGTTAGAAAAAAGAAGTGAAAATAAACAGTGCCTGTGTTAATTGTTAAAATACTGTGTATAGACTATGTTGAAATTAGTGCTTGCATTATTTTTAATAATTATTATATTATTTTTAATTAGAAAATTGTAAAAAACACTCATTTATGACAACCTATCGGCCGCAATTTGTTCTACTTTTGGAAGTATTTTTTAGAAAACTTTTTTTTGTTCGTTTTAAAAAAATCTATCACAAGACTCTCTAGTTAAAACTATCTACATTTTTTCAACTCCGAATCATTTATTGCATTCTCACTGAATGCAGAGCATGGCTTGATTTAATTCAGGTCTCAGAACAATTCACAAATTTCTATTCTCCTGTTATTTACATTTTACTTATGAGCTACCCTTCTTCATCTTTAATCAAAAGGAAGAAAATCTATCTTGATGTATGTCTATCATTATTTATTTAACTTTTACATCGATTGAACTTATTTTCATCAGCTCTTTAGGGCTTTCATTCCGCTAAAACTCGTTCTCAAAAATAAAAGAAAATATAAACATATTAATGATTCATTAATATACTCTATACTCTTTGATGTATGTTTCATAATTTCATATGGGCTTTATTCCATCTGACTTCTCAATTGTTAGGCATGTCAAAAGTTATTTTGTTCTTGTCAGTGTCAAAATATTATTTTTAAGGCCCAAATATCTCAAACAAAGGTAGTATTGGTAAAAATTTTGACAAAAACGATATTTTAAAAAATAAACTCGGAAATAAAAAAATAAAAATTGTTACGATCATTTGGGCCTTGAAAAACAATATTTTGGCATTGGTAGAAGAAAGTAACTTCGGACTTGCGAAACAATTAACAATATCGATTTACGGAAAAAAACCTCTGAAAGCCCTTTGTTCATCCTCCTCCCTTCCATCGTTATCAAGTCTAAACATTTTTTGATCAGATTTGATGGGCTATTATGTTTTTACATCACTTAAATATTATTCGTATCATATAAATTTTAAATCACGACTATAGTTAAGACAATAAGTATGAATTTATATAGAAAATTTTTCCCATTCTATTTTGGAATATTTTTAGTTTGGAATCGGTGTCAATATCGATCAAGAATTAATTACATCAATAGGATGGACAGAATTTCTGCCCGTATAGGTGTGACGTTATTACCACATTTTGTAATATTTTATTGTAAGGCTTGAAATGTTTATATTGTTAATAACTCGGAGAGGGTATAAGAGCTTGTTCTTACATATTAAAGCTGAAATGTGGAGAAGAAATAACAACAACCATTTGACGTCTTAAAATCCACTTTTCTGAAGGTTATTCGTTGTTTGTGTAACTATACAGTAATATGTACGAGATGGCAACCATGGATCTCATTGATCTTGTATACGATCAATAAGAAACAAGAATCACCAGCCCGTTACAAAGGTGGTCTCGGAGAATTTTTTTTTTATTAAAAATTTTACCAGGTTTTGTGGGAAGTCTTTATCTTTATTCAAAAGGATCACTCAAGTTCATAACAATTAATTGTTTTATGTCTACTTAGTTTTTTAAAATCAGAATATTGAAGGTACTTAAGTTTTATCATACACAATAAGCTCTTATTTAAATCTCCAATTTGAATTAGGTTGTGATTAATGATTTGTTTACAATTGTGTTGAAAGAACATTTAAACAAACTGCTCATGTGAGTACGACCATGATGGTTCACGCTATCAACTTCCCAAATGATGAATATAACTTTCCATAACTGTCATAAATTAAGTATTGCAATACTAATTACTTTATTTTAAGTGTATCTTTATAATAATCCTACCAAGATAGGTGTTTCAGATGATTTACTGAAGTTTTGGGTACAGTAATGCCCCACCTATGCCAATTTTTAGCTTTTTTACCTGTAGAATAAAAATGCTCTTCTGTGCAGAAAAAAAAAGATAACTTCGGAAAAATCAACGATTTTCAATGATTTTCCCCAACTTTTAGAAATTTATTCGAAAACTATGCATTTTAGAGAAAAAGTAGATAAGTCTAAAGTTTACGAGCATAATATTTCTGTTCGATTTATATTTATAATATAAAACTTTTTCTTATCTTTCATATTTCTGAAAAAACTACATCAATGTACAATGTTTTGGTGGTTTATTTAAATTTTTCTTAAAAACTGTGCATTTTAGAGAAAAAAGTCTTTGAATAAAAATTGTTAAATATAAAATTTCCAACCTATCTGTATATTTTGATTGTTCCCAATATTTCGCATTTTTGGAAAAATCGATATCTTAATAAATATTTAAGTGGCATAACTACATACTTTTGTTTGCATAACTTAAGTACCTATGTATTTGTATAATACATTATACGAGGCATACATATACTTATGTTTGTTTTCCGCCCTCTAGTGGTGAAAATTATTAGCCGACAAAAACTATATATATATACATATATATATATATATATATATTATTGTTTTTTCCCTAAACTGCATAGTTTATGAATAAATTCCAAAAAACTACGGAAAAACGCGCAAACTTTTAATTTAACATGGATTATTCTGAAAAATACGAAAGATTAGAGCAGTCAAAATATACAGGTCGGTTGTGCAGCTTTAAGCTTAACAACTTTTATTCAAAGAATTTTTTCCCAAAAATGCGCAGTTTTTAAGAAAAATTAAAAGAAAAAAAAACCAGCAAAAACACGGAATATTGTCCCTTGATGTAGATTTTTCAAATATGAAAAAGTTTATATATACAAATCGACCGGATATTTTACGCCAGATAACTTTGGACTGACCTATTTTTCCTTTGAAATGCATGGTTTTCGATTAAATTGCAAAAATTTGCGAAAAAACGTGCACATATGAACATTTTTATTCTGCAAGTAAAAAGCTGAAAATTGGCACAGGCGGCGTAGACTTGCTGTACCCAAAACTTTAGAAAATTTCACTTAACTTGATGGGACTATAGAGTTTAAATACGAAAATTACTTTTTATTGGATAAGCTTTTATTATTCTAAAAAGTTTAAACAATTGTTTTCCTAAGTCGCTCATAAATGCCTACTTGTAACTAAGCTTTAACAGGTAATTTTTCAGGTAAATTATTTGCTATAAGTAGTTTACAACGAATAGAATACAACGCAGAAGAAGATAAGCGAATGTAATAAGAGGTGTCAGATAATATACTGGATTTTCCATCTTTAAACAATTAAAAAATCATAAAAAATATAATTAACTTTAATCATTATTTGTTTATAAATTTGAATTGTTATGATTACTAACGTAATCGAAAAATGACATTGACCAACAATTGGCCAATTAAATTGTTACATGATACTATTATTTTTAATTAAACTAGATAAAAAATAAGTATAGGGATTTATAAAAATTACAATCTTTCCAAATCTACTTGACAATGTTTGCAAATTGTTGACAATATTTGAAACAATCATTGTTATAGTAGCAAGAACCAAGAAGTAGTAGCCTTGATATGTTCATATTGAGCTCCCCCCTTACGTGGATTTTGCGACACATTTTTTTGCTTTTGTTTTGGTATTATCATCTAGATTAAGTTTTTATTCATTTATCTTGCTTCTTGTCAATTACAGCATATCCCCGAAAACTATACAGTTAAAGGGGATGAAGAGAAGAAAAATTTTGATTTTTTCAAATATCCCAAACAGTATAAGTTTATCACCGAAATTTGTCCTCTTTTTCCTCTTTAGTCTTCGTAAATCTACCTGGACGTATTAAAAATTTCAAATAGACAAGCTTTAAAAAAATTTAATAACATCTTTGTTCCCGTGACTTTCATATCTGATAACAATCTGATAACAAATGATAACATCTTATTGAAAGTCCCGAACACAAAAAAGTTCTAATCGGATACGTAGATATTTCTGTACACAGGAAGTAATGAAGTAATTTCTTTATTAAATTTATTATGAAATGCACAAAATTCCATTTATTTTTGAAAAGGGCCATTATTTTGTAAATAAATCAATTATTTGCATATAATTAGTTCATCACGAATCAATAAACATATTTCTAAATTACCTTCAAACTATTGATAATTGATATGACCCAGGGAATGTAACAAATTTTTATTTTTCATTTTAAACTTTTAGGATTCCGTAGACGGGTACAAAAAACGCTTGTAGATTACTACATTTCAAGGCCGTCAGGAAAGGGGGCAGGTAGTGGCAGTTGCCCCCTTCTAAAGGGTTCCAAAAATTATTCAAAGTCTACTCATTTGATCTAAAAATGTAATGTTCTACTTAATTCAAACTTTCAATTTCATTAATCAAATCAAATTTTAAGATAAATTGATAGATTGAAGTTTAAGAGTGTTTTGCAGTATAAAATCAGTCCTGCTACATTTGCTTTTCCACAATCCCAGCTACAGTCATCACGATTCTATTGGTTGCAAAAAGGTTTTTTTACCATCAACTTCCTAGTGAAAATTAAATAAATGCAAATAACCAAGGATATCGACTGATTGAAAAATACAAACTAGTTTCAAACTAGTTTGTAACCTAAATTGCAACCTTAACTAATCATTCTGCAATGTATTCAATAACAAAAACAAACAATAAACGACCCGAATTAATATTTTTATATTTTAAAGTACCGACTCCAATCAATTATTTATTTAGCTAAAAATCGATTCAGTGGCATCGACTACAAAGTACCATTGTTCACAAAGAAATTATTGAATGGAGTCGGTAGGTACTTTAAAATTTTATTTTTTACTTTTATGTACATTTTCTTGGAAGCGATTTTATTTTTTGCAGAAACATTAAAAAAAAATATTTACAAGCTATTTGTTAGACTATTTTAATTTTAATATAAGTACGAATTAAACTTCAATTTTTGCTTCAATTTACCCGATCAATTTTTGTATTATATAAATTGGTATGTTGACTACCATGTATGTTTGAATTATTAGCTGATCATAATTACTCTTATTAATAGCGTATGTTAATCGTTGTTAATTTGGTGACAATCATCACAGTTTCTACGGATCTCTTCGCATGAATAAAACTTTTGTGTACAAAACAGTTTTTTTACCATCAATTTCCTAATAAAAATTAAATAAATACTCACGGATATCGACTGATTGCAACTAGTTTCCAAGTGGCTTGTAACCTAAATTGCAACCTTAACTCCTTTTACAATGTACATTCAACAACCAAATCAAATAATAAACGAACCGAATTAATCTTTTAAGTTGCTTACTCACCTTCTGATTATTCGCGTGTTTATGTTTTTATTAATTTTTTTTATATCATTTAATTTTCGGTTTTCAATGATTAGGACAATAAGTACTTAGGTCTACTAAAATACAATATCTCATAAAATATATTGAGACGTAAACCTATAAGACCCCAATAATTTTGATTTCTACGAACTTCTTTATTATAGTTAATGATATCAACCAAAAATTTGATATTTCAAAAAAATTTAAATCTCTTAAGGCGTTTCGATAAACCAAAAAACTTAAATTTTTTGGGTTAATATATAAATTTCAAGTCGATTCTCTGTATGGTTTATGAGAAATGTGCCCTTTTTTGGTAAAAAACGGACTTTGATAGTTAATTTCTTCTAAATCGTTCAGAGAATCGATATGACTTTTTCACAAAAGACGTAGATATAAAAGACTGATTAATTGATAAATAAAATTTCAAATTTTTGGATGATTTTCATTTTTTTGGTTTTGAAATATCTTAAGTAAGGGACTTTCGCAACACTCATTTTACAGGAAAAAATTTTTGAAGACGATAAATTTGAGATGACCCTCTACTTCTATTTTTAGTCACCATAAAACATATAATTAAGAAATTATCTACGCGAGGTCATATTCCAAAAACATAAACGGAACACTTTTAAAATATACTGTGCCATATCATTATGTTTTAAATAATTATCATACCTACTTAAAAGTTAGTGCGAAAAAAATATCTTTGTACATACATATAGGTATGAATATTCAAATGTCCTCTAAATATGCATATTAGGAAACTATTCTAATCTTTTTAATAGATTTTTTATTAGTATATATTATGCTAGTAAACATATGTTTAAAAAGCTTCGCGCACGTATCTCTCAGGTGCGTATCCAGAATTGTATAGGAGATTCTTACTAATCCACTCTAATAAAAAGTCAGGGGGTGCCACTATTAAAAACTGGTATATTCGGAAAACTGGGATTGGATACAGAAATTCATTATAAATAAAATAAAGCGTTACATGCCCTAATTTAAGTTTGCGCTACAGAAAAAAAAATCATTAAAAACTAAAAATTTAATAACTAACTTAAAATTTGGAGAAATTGTTCTTAAACATGTTAAGAAGTCACTATTAAATTTTTAAGAAGATTGTCTGTATTAAATATAAATCAGCCAAAACAAAATAGACGGAGTAGCAGTATATTTTTACAGGCTTTTGTATTTTAACATTTACTACGTCACGCACATAGCACACTGTGTCTAAATAACGTTTGTAATCTGTGAATTCTTTTATTTTATACCATTATTTTCGTAATTGTATTATCTTTTTTCTGATACAAATTCCGATTGGTTAACAGATCGGTGTAGTTACCTATATTGACTTACCTGTGGTATGAAAGGATCTACACCGATCTGTTAACCTATCGTAATTGGTTTCAGAAGAAAGAAAATTTTATTACGAAAATGATGGTATAGGCTTGCCTGAAACATGGAAAAAATCGATTTAAAATAATTCAATTAAAAATAGCCATGAACACTTTTCGATAGAAAAACTATGATAGGAGTGTTTAAAACTCAATATTTCATAAATTTTGTTTTCTTGTTATCAGAAAGAGTGAAGATGTCTTATACTACGATCTTATACCGTCTCTTTTACTAAAATTACCTTTTAAATCTTTTTATTTACATCATAATTTAAACAAATAGTGCAACCTATAATTCTACAATATTACCTAAATTGCACCCGATTGCAGTGTGATTGCATATAGTACTGTTATGGCAAATAAAATCAAATCAGAATGTAACTAATTTCTATGTTACAGGGGAAGGTGTCCTTCAACTTTTGTACGTAATATATTGAAATTATTACTTTTTTAAGTTTTCAATATCATTAAATAATTTAATAATAACGAAAGAAAAATAAAACTTAATAAATAAATAAAATGTCACGACAACATAGGTACTGTTAGTGCAGTAAATACGAAAGAAAATACCTCAGATTTTAAAATAATTCTCCCGTCCGGTTTCACACATAGATAATTAATAGTATTTTCTTAAGAAAAAATTGGAAGGTACGAAAAATTTGTTTTTTGCAAAATAAAAACGGGAAAAGGATTTTGATAAAAAACAAAAAAATAGTGGGGTGTAGAGCTAAAAATACGAAAAAATAGCTAAAGTGTAGGTAATCCGTTCGAAACATTACGTATAAAACGGTTTTATCGCGAAAATATCGGCTCGTATGATTCGCAGGAAATCCGTTTTGATCTCAAATTTTTTTCTTTTAATAGTAAGTTTTTGAAAAAAAAAATTTCGTTTCAAAATAATATAAAGTTTCCGAATAATTTGCGAAAATGCAAAAATAGGTACGACAATTAAAAAAAAAAGAATCTTCTTCGTTAGAGTTGTCCCAAAATCTTTACACAAGGTTTTTTAAGCTATTATTGGAGTTTGTATTTTTTCCCACAAATTTCAGCAAAGACCTTTTAAATACATATATTTAACATATTTGTAGGAAAAAATTGCCTATATTTTAAAATTTTTTTTGAAGAATTCTTTCTATATACAAAATAGACCTTGTTGAGAGTTTGAGGATCAAACTAATTTAAAGTGTTATTCTATGTCTTACCGTTTAGGGTCTTTATTGGTTATTAAAAAAATCGGAAGAATTAGATGCAATCTGATATCAGAACTTGATGTTCCCCCTCAAACTCTGCAACTTTTGTATATATATATATATATAATGCTGTTAAGTCCTATCGGAATACGGGTACCGAAAACTTTTATAGATTTTAAAAACCTACAACAAGTTTATGTTGAGAAACTGCTCATTTCAGAATTTATGTACCCAAATGTCTTATTTGCTTGGACTATGATAAAACTAATAATACAGAACTTGAATTTAATATTCTAAAATGCCTAAAATTATAAAAAATGTAGATACAATATAAGGGAAGGGGTGTGTTTTCAATATTTTTTACTATTTGCGCTACGTAATTAAAGTCAGTCTCTTTATTTATAAGAATTGTTATGACAGTCTAAATCGTAAATATATTTTAGGTCTATGTACATTTTCCCAACTCATTTTAAATAAGAATTTAAGTAAGGCTGTAGTCAAAATCGTGTCTGACAACTCTTTCCTTTACGAAAATTTGCATAAAGAGACTTATCTTTCTATAGGTTTAAACTGGTTTTCTACAGGGGTTGAATAAATATATAGACATTAAGAAATCATAGTAATTTACAAGAATTATGTTTAAATGTATGAATGAATTATCTAATAATAATAAAAAACGATTATTTAAAAAATCAAAAAACCTGACTGAATTAAATATAAACTGAAAAGAAAAAAACAAGTCCCGCAGCATACATAGCGACCTTAACAGTCGGGGTCCATGATTGGAAAATTTTGAGCCGGTGTAGATTTTAATGGGTCCCGACTGTTACACCACTTACCATAGTTTGTTGACTTTCATTTTCAGCCTATGTTGGTCCTTTGAGACCAAACGCGTGAACCGATTTTAACAATTATTACACTGATCGATTTTTCTATTTAATAGCTCTTCAATGATACCCCACTTGTCATAGTCTACTTTTTCACAATATGGCGTCTGGTGCTCGCCATATTAATTTCCATTATTGTCATATCTGCAATAGCACTCGCCGCAAGGTTAGAACAAATCGATTGGCCCCAGCGTTTGGTCTCTATTGCGCCACATTGCGAACATATATACATTGTGTTCACAACATGGCGCCTGTTGGTCGTCATATTGAATTTTCATTATTGCCATATTTTCAGTAGCACTCTTAAGGTTAAGATAAATCGATTGACGTCAAAATCATCAAAATAGGCCCACGTGTTTGGTCTCTAGTGTACCACGTAGTAACACACATAGATAATAAATATTTAGATTATACTAGTAACACACATACATTGTCTTTCACAATATGGCGGCTGGTGATCACCATATTGAATTTTCATCACTGCCATATCTTCAGTAGCACTCGCAAGGTTGAGACAAATGGATTGACGTCAGAATCATATAATAATACACACATATATAGACTGATTTTAGTCATTTCCTAGCTGTTTTTTTGACAAACACCCCCCTACCCCATTTTTCCTAATCCCCGTGGTTCGCCGTTACATATTTTTCAATTTTATATTTAGAAATAGTTAAGTTTAAACCGTAGTTAAAATTTTTTTTTATTTCCATTCAATCTTTACATAAAATTTACATAAAATCGCGTGCGGAGCACTTGTCGAAGGTCTGAAAGACAATTGGCGCGCGGAAAAGTATAGGACAGTTGACGTCATTAGTGGTTTTCCCAATAATGAGATGTTATTTTCATTGTTATATTTTTAAAAGTGGCTTTAAGAAACATATAAATTCAAATTGTTATCCAAGGTACAACAGCCTCCCGAACAACTAATGAATAAAATTATTTTTAAAAAAATTTTGAAATTGCATTGCTTATTAGCAAACATGATATAGGTATCATTACAAATATATTTTTAAAATTTGCGATTTTTTTTATTTTAAATAAATAAATTATATAAATATAATATTTTTTAATTATGTACATAATTTTAAAACATAGTAAGTATGTTTTGAAATTTAGTTCATTAATCTTCATCAGCAGTTAATTCATCACCATGGGCATTTAACATTTCTAAAATCACACCATTTGTCCATCCAAATCCAGATTGTACAACATATTCGCCACCACCACCATAACGACCAGGGACCTCGCAATCATATTTTTCAAACATTTCCTATAAAAAAAAAATTAAATTAGATTTTTATCGACAAACAAATATTACTAATAATTATATGTATTTAGGGTGTGTAATGATAACTTTTCAAGTAGTATCTAATACTTCAAATTGATATGAAAATTTCTTTGAAAACTTTTATATTTAAAATTTTCCTTGAGTCCTTGAGCCTTGTTAATGATAAAAAAAACTCGTGAACAACAGTGCTCCATCACTAAGGTCATATTTTATTTTCCCTACACAATATGCTTCTAATAATTATTAGATCCTTTTTTATTCACAAACTTTTGAATCCTTTAAATTAATTTTGCTGACCTATCAAGTTGCACAAAGCCTTGAAAACAGGTAAAAAACATGGTAAAAAGGGAATAGGGATGGTGATAAGTCGATACGACCAAAGATCTTCCTTACACAATAACTCAACTAAATTAAAAAGCATCAACCGTCTAGCTAGATCAATTTTTAGTGGATGTAAAGATACACAAAGCCGTTAAAACCTCAAAAACATGATATTTTGACGTAAAAAAAAGGAGTTGGGCCGTCAAAGTTAACACCCTCACTTCTTTGAGACTAAATGGATTTTTATAAAATTTCCTGCCCCCTTGCTTAATTTGGAGGGGCCGAAAAAGGACTGCCCAAATGCAGAAAGAAACAAAGCCCCATGAATCATATTCTAGAGATTATAAAACGATCCATATCAAAGCACCATTCCCTCTCTCCGCTGACTTCGAGGCAAAGTATAAGTCTATATTTTCGAAGAATAATTATACGCTACATTTTCGTAATTGGCTTTATTACGCCAAGCAAGCCGGATGTTATAATTTTCTTTAATAACTAATACCGCACAAAAGCATACATGATTAATACTTAAATAACATATTATTCACATTTTTAATTATTTGAAAAACATTATTCTAAAAATTATTGCATAATTGCAGGGGGTAGTCAACTTTCTTATATATGAGTAATTAATAATAATTTCCGCGTTTTTAATTGATAATGTAATTTTTCATTACTAACAGGGCTTGGAATTTGAGTGAAACTTTAGAATAGTATTATTGTACAAGTTCAAAATTTGTCAATTATTTATGACCGTACTCAAGCGCGTAATTGACAATCCGTGCGATTTGCATGCGTCATTTTTCTTTACGGATTAGTTATCACTTTTTGTAAGAACACATAACTTCCGAGCGATGAGAAATAGCAAATTACCACCCTTGTGCGTCAAATAACCAAGTAATCAATTGGATCAATTTTATTTATAACAGCGCGGTTATAAAACCTTATAAACGCGCTGTTTTTTGTTATAGATTATGAAATAATAGTTAATTTTAAAATATTTCTTTGAAAAATTATGACATCAATTGAAGGTATTTGAGAAAAATACAAAAATGTGAAAAAATAATGTATTTTTAGGATTAGGCTTTTTTAAAGTTTCTAATGATTAATTATGATATGTAAATAACAAAACACCAAATTATTTTTTATAAAGAATAAGGATTATCATTATTTTTAGAAAATAATTTGAGCAAAATTATGCATCCGGTCGCGTGACAGCAAACACCAATCAGATGTTTTGTGAAAGTATTACGTCACACCATGTGAAACGCTATATAAACAACATTACATTTTAGCAGAACGAAGCAGGTTACTTGATCACAACTGTTTATAACTTGAATACATAAAAATGGTTGTATGCAAGGCGTGACATCATTCAAGATACCATGACACTCTACACTGTTTTCAAAGTAAATTTGAATTGGTCTTTGAAAATGCAAAATACTTAATGTAAATAGTGTTCTTTTTTTTTTAAATAATACTTTTTTGGTGTAAATCAGACACTAATGTAAAGTATAAATCAATTTTTCAAATTTAGGAAAATTTCAAAAGCCTATTGTAGTGACTCTTATGCTATACAGTAATATATTAGATACAATAATATATTAGGATAATATACCGATAACCCGCAATAACCGGTTTAACGGCAATTTTTATAATTATTAAATCTTAATTTCCATTCGAAATTTTCTTTGTTTGTAAGCCCTGATTAAATTTCCAGATTTAAAAAAAAATACAATCAGGGGCGTAGAAACCGCCAAATCAGTAGAAGCAATGGTTAGGTTCACTATTATTTTCCATATATTTCAGAAATTAAGGAAAACATATGGTTTAAGATTTGTATGAAAACTGTATTGTAGGGCGTGGGCTAACTATTTTTTTACAATACGAACGCAATAGCAATAATAGTAAGAATGCCACACTAAATTTCGCCATTTTTAACTCCCTCTCCTTCGTCATGCTGAGTCACACTAAGCGACCCTCTATAAATAGTATCACGAAAGGTAGACCCCCCTATAAATAGTTCATTTTGATTATTACAAAAAAATTAATATTTAAAAAATTTCAATAAAGCAATAAATATCTAAAATAACAAGCAAATATATAATTTTTTTTATTTAATATCAGCAGTTCAAGGATTCTTCAAATGCTTGGCAATATCTAAAATCGGCATTGAATCATATTTACACGTTCAATACGAATGTCTATCGAGGAAAATAAAACTAAAAAATCAAGAAAAAAATAAAGTGGAATTGTCTGATTAATTGCGAACATTAAATTTCGTTAGGCCACCCCGCCTCCTTTTGTCACATCTTGTCACACTTATCATATTTTATGAATGGCCCCAAACAAGAATTTTTCTTGTTTTTATTTACTTGAAAAACAAGTTTTTCGAGATTTTAATATCATTATTTATTGAAGTCAATTATTATTTTCAAATCTATGTTATTCTATGCGAGTGGTTTTTAAATATATTTTCCAAAACAGGGATCCAAAAAACATTTAATTTTGATATAGAGATTCCTAAGCACTAGCTACGGCACTGATTTAAATTGCCAATTCGAACTTGGTAATGAGATAAATTCCATAGTTAAATGTAATTTATGATAAAAAATTATTAAGTTAAAAACCGGTGATCCCAGTTTTTTATGACATAATACGCAATTTATTAATCAGTAGTATAATAATAAATAAATCAATCAAATTGTAGTGACAGTGTGTTTCAGAACTACACAGTATTAATAATTTAGTGAGCTGTTTTTTAAAACAATCATGATTTATAATAAAGTTTGCAAATATTTTTAATATGTAGTTTGTATTATGCGTATTGTAACCCAGTTTTAGCCATTATAAAATTTGTTTATCAGTTAATTTTACATAAAAAAGGTTCTATACAAAATTTCCGTAAAAGCGATTCTCAAAATATTTCGCTGAAAAAACTATCAAAAAAATTTTTTTTTAAATATAATATTTAAAAAATATTTAAAACAAAATATTTTTATTATCTAAAAAATTAAAAGTATTTATTTTTAATTAGTTTTTTAATATTTTTAACTTATAAAATATTTTTGAAATTTTCCGTGTAGTATAAAGGAAGCGACTAATTTTTCTCAGTTAAATATTTCGAAAACTATTGATTCTCCGGAAATTTTCTAGAGAACCTTTTTTATAAAAAAACTAACTCATGAATAAATTTTATAATAACTAAAACTGCCGTAAACTGAATGGTTTACGAGATATTTGAAAAAAAAAGCTATATTGCGATTGCTTTTGTAAACTGAATCTTTCACCCAAACATGTTATAGGCGTTTTTTTTAAATAGGAGTCAGTTTTAAAAACAATTATAATTAAGTATTATTGGATCGGCTCAAACAACCTTTTTTAGATGGTGGCAGATTTTTTAAAAATAATAATAAATCATAAGAATTAGTCCCGGAGCCATGGTTTATAAATATTTGAGATTAAAAATATTAACCATTTATGTCAAGTCGACTATAGTATATTTGCATTTTCATAATAGTAGGCAAATTAGTTTTTGACTCCTTGAAAAATAACAAGTTGGAATGACTTGAATGTACTTGGACTTCCCAAGTATAAGTTATGCAAGTTTGTGACAGTTTTTGAGTAAAGTGGACTATCGAGGGCCAAAAATCATAAAAATTCGATTTAAAAACATTGCCTTCCCAATTTTCTGGAAAATAACGTTTTAAGCTAATTTGAACCTGGAGAGGTGATTTTCATCGGGTAAAATTTGTTTCAAATTATGATTCTCCAGGTATAAGCTTAAAAATTATCTTAATAAATGTTTTTATTTTGAAGACAAGAAAATTTTTCATTTTGTTTAGATCTCTTCCAAGGAGTTGCAAAATATTTTTAAAATTTTAAATTTCTATTTTTGGAGATACAGGTTTTGAGCGGCGTGTGGGTATTTAAAATTTGTTAATATGCCTTTGGAATTGGCACATCATGATTTCTTACATATTACATTATATTTAAAAATCAATTAATATTTTTTATTTCACTCTTCATTAATGCCATGTTCTTTTAATATAAGAGTAGGCAAATTAGTTTTTGACTCCTTGGAAAATAACACAAAGGTGAGTAAGTAAAAGTTATGCAACTTTGTGACAGGAATCAAAACAACAATTTTGACAGGAAATTTGCAATTCCTCTTCCAAGGAATTGCAAAATATTTTAAAAATTATTAAATTTCTGATTTTTGGACAGGTTTTGAGCGACGTGTGGGCTTTTAAAATTTGTTAATATGTCTTTGGAATTTGCACCAGTGGTGGATTTACAGTAGGGGCAGTCGGGGCTAGTGCCCAGGGCGGTAAATTTTCTAGGGCGGAAAAATTTGGAATGTGAGAAAATATTTTCTATACAATATATAATTAACTAATTCTTTTAAATAAACATTTTATTTTTCAAGAATTATAATTTATGCATTATGTATCAAATCAAAATTTTGTATATTATAATATAGGAAATTTAAGTGAAAACTATTAAAATAGTTTAATTTATTTATTTCCATAAAGGTTTTGCAAAAATAAAATTTGATATTTTTATTTTCTGGAATTGATAAATTAATATAGTTTTTTTGAAGAATTAAAAATATTTTCAAATTATGTATGTCTTTTTGATAACAGAAACTTTAATTGATCAATGAATTTTCCTAAAATTGGAGAATTATCAAATAATACTAATTAATTTTAATTTAAAAGAACAGTAATAATAATATGTAATACATAATAAATTTTCTGCAATTAATTAGTTATTCTAATTTTTAAAAAATAAGGTATCAAAACTATTAAAATAAAATTTCAGTCATAGGGCGGCATTTTCTAAAGTGCCCCAGGGCGGCAGAAATTTAAATCCGGCCCTGATTTGCACATCATGATTTACATTATATATAAAAATTAATTAATATTTTTTATTCCACTCTTAATTATGGCGTGTTTTTTACCTTTTATTTAAAGAAAACGATAAAAAATTAGGGTTTCCAATTAAAAAAATTAACTTAATAGTTTATCAAGGACCACAGACTACCTAATTGCTTAAAGCAGAAACTTCCATTATGTTTTACGTCAAATTTAATTTTAAAAAATCTGACAATGAGTAAAAAATGCTTTGAATTTAAGACAAGTTCATGAGTTTATGTTGCACCCATTTATTGAGTAACTTCAATACATCTGAGCAACTTCAAAAGCTACTTCATACTGTCTACTGAGTTTTTTAAATAGTAATATGCAATACCATAGTAATTTACAACAATGCTAATATACTAGTAATTTTCAAAAAGTTTTAACCCAGGAAAATATCTGTTTTTCTGCTTAAAAAATCCATGTGAAATTTTTTCACCGGGATTATCTTTATTCGGATGTACGAAATGATCTACAAAATGTCCATCGGAAAATCATGTGCGCAAAAAAAATTATTCAATTTTCAAGTACTCGAAAAAAATTAAGTTTATGACAGTTTTAGCTATTATAAAACTTATTCGTTATTATTAAATTAACGAGTTAATTTTACATAAAAAAGGTTCTTTACAAAATTTCCGAGGAAGCAATAGTTTTTGAAATATTTAACTGATAAAAGTTAGAGTAAGTCGCTTACTCTTACTACACGAAAAAAAATTTTAATTTTTTAAATATTAAAAATATATGTTTTATATGTTTTTTGATATTTTCAGCCAAATATCTTAAGGAATATTGCTTCTACGGATTATTGGTTCAGAATTTTTTATGTAAAATTACTTAACGAACAAATTTTATAATTACTAAAACTTCCATAAGCTTAAATTTACGAGATATTTGAAAAAGCCTATTTTCGCGATCATTGACCTTGAATAATTTTTTTTCTGCCCATTATTTTGCAATGGACTTTTCATAGGTCATTTCTTGCATTAAAGTAAAGATAATCCCAGTGGAAAAATTTCACTTGAATTTTTAAGCAGATCGGTGGTTTTTTTTGTCTTATTTCTCTGTGTTATTTGTAATTTTATCAAAACTATTTTGTAGGTATACCTATATAGGCTTATACAGAGAAAAACAAAAAATTGTTATTTTTAAGAATAAAAAACATTTCTAAGAAAAAAATACAGTCGAATTGATAACCTCCTCCGTTTTTGTTTGAAGTCGGTTAAAAATGGAATTCTTGAGTTATAGCGAAGATTCATAAATAATATTGAATTTTAATACAGTCGTGAGAAGCAATTACAGATTACCTACTTCATTCTGAAGTATGCCTATCGAATACTAAAAAACTATTATCTTTTTAAAAAAATTAAATCACAAAAAATAAATCACTAAAATTGCCAATAAAAACTAAAAAAACCTCATTTGAATTGTTAAATAAAAGAATAGCCTCTAAATGTAAATATATGTAAAATAATTGAATCCAAAATTATATCCGGGCGAAAGAGAACTCAATATTCTCTTTTTATTACACTAACAATAAAAAACCTCCCTATTCATTGCGTGCAAAACCGAATTCAGAACTTGTAGAATTTGTTATCGATTCATTATACATATCATTAATTTGAGTTTTCACAAAATGTTTGTAGCATTAATGTTAGTTATAATATTGCCTGAATTTTTAAATAATTCGATATTATTTATTTATAGATATAGACAATATTATTACATAAGTGATGAAATCATTGTGTGGAAACTCAAATTAATAATATAATGAAGGAATATAATAAGTTATTCTGTGACCAGAGCTAAAAATAGTTCTGCACACAAGGAATCTTGTATATAAAAGCATGAATAAAGAATTTTTTAAACTTACATTTGTGTCTCTAAAACCACGTAAATTTGATCGAACCCATCGTTCTGTTAAATTGAATGATAATTGCTGTGCCATTTGACTCTCACTGTTAGCTAATCCTTCCACCATGATACCTTGTAATGGTGGCCATGCATTCGGGAAATCCCATTGTTCTCCAGCACGATTCGAACTTGTCGGAATACCACCCGGATAATAAAACATATCACTTTGTGATACATATTTAGCAACACGATCACCAACTTCAACCATATTTTGATTTTGTCCAATACATTTTGTCCACAATGGGCTTACGTTACTCGGATAAAATTGTTTTCGTTTTTCACCGGTTGTGATGTTTACATCAAACCAAATACCATCCTCTTCGCTCCATAAAACTTTATAAATTGATTCACGAAATTCATCTCGAATATTTTTCCATTCTGCTGATTTTTTATCATTACCCAAAATACTGTAAAAGTTACTAATATGTTCAACAGCACCACAATAGAAGGCGTTTAAGTCGACTGGAACAATATTTGTTACTTGAATACTATTTAAACTTCCATCAGTGTCAGCAAACCAACGACTACTGAAATCCCAACCACTTTCTGCTCCACTTTTTAATTCTGTATATAAGGCTTGATTACCTTTAGCTGTTTCTAAATCTTCTCGATAGCTTTCAGGTCTTGGACCAGCACTAGGTGCATAATATCGCAACAAAGTATTACCATTTACATCAACGGTATGAACATTTAACCAATACTTTAATTCCTTTTCTAACGTATCGATATTATCTTTCAACCATTTCGTATCGTTTGTATATTTGATATATAAATCTACCATACTAGCTAACAACGGTGGTTGCGATCGTTCTGCATAATACACACGACCACCATTTGGTACAAAACCATATTTTTCAACAAACCATAAGAAATTTTCAATAACACCACGGGCCGTATCAGGCATTTCACATATTAATAAACCAGAAATAATCCAATATGAATCCCAATAATATGGTTCCATAAATCGTCCACCTGGTACAACAAATTTATTTGGTACTGGTTCAATTGAATATTGTGTTGGATTCTCAATAACATGCGGACGAATTTGACGTGCTAAACCAGGCCATATTTGATTTAAATCACTTGCAAATTGTCGTAAAACAGGATCTTTTATTTTTTCTAAGAATTTTGGATTCTCTTTCCAATCACTTAGCGTTGCATTTTCTAATTCATTACCACTTTCGAAATTTTTATTCACAAATTGTTTGAGCTCTTCATGTGATGGTTTTCCTTCTGTTTTTTCCATTAACTTGTTAAAAGTATCTAAGGTTTCCGATTGAGAATGTATCATTCGCATATCAACAAAAGTTTTCGAGTCCTTAAATAATTTGGGTTCAGCTGTTTGAACTGTATGCAATAATGGTCCATAGCAGTATACAGGTGATGAACATGTTGGTTGTAACTGTGTTTCCCGTATTGTGGAACTGTAAACAATTGTCGTAAAAACTAATAATAATTGTACAACAATAGACTCCATTTTATTATCATTTAAAAATTAAATTTTTGTTATGATATAATATTTACAACTACATTAGATGATATTAGCTTATATATATGTTTATTTATACAAAAATATTTATATTATCCATGAATCACGTGTACATAAGTTGGAAAACGAGTAAACCCAACGGGGTTTTGTGATAAAGCTAACTATGGAGTGTTGTTGAATAGATTAAATATGTATATATATATATACATAATATGTATTGATGTGTTTTGAGTAGCACATATTCAAACACAAACTAATTTTTAAACAATCATTATTTTACTATGTTATTTTGTGTAAATTATAAACAAAAAAAATTTTTTTTTAGCAATTTAATTATTTCACTTCATCGCGTATTGAAATTAATAACAAATACTTGACCTTCATTTCAAGTTATGATCATTTTCATTACAAATCCATTCATCCACATCGGTTAAATGGTTTTTATAGTCATATTTCCCCTGAAAATATAGACTTATAGCGTTATAAATCCGTTTTATAACCCCTGAAACACTCTTTTTGGCATGATGAGTTCTTTATTAGGAGGATCGATGTTTTTAAGAATGTACGAGCGATAATTTTAAAAATGTTTGATTTTATTTATATGAAGTTGGACTAAATTTAAATCAGTTTGAAAATTTTAGGGAGGGGGGGGGGGGGTTGCCCGATTATTTAAATTAATAAATGACTTTAAAAGTGGGTATATTTAACATTGGTCTTATGGGAAAACGATAGATGGATGAATTATTTCTGAATGTAAAATTGAAAAATATGCGACGACATTTCAGGGAGGAGGGGTTTTCACAATTTGACCACCTTTGACAAAGACGGGGTGGGACTGAAAAAAATATGTCAAAGGTTTGACCACCTTTGACGAAGTTTTTCGAGTTTTTTAAGACTTTTTTCACCTTTACAGCACCATTCAATTGAGTTAAAGAATTGAAAATTTGTTATAGAATTGAGTTAATATTCAAGAAGTTCTTTTTGGTAGTGTCGACTACCCAGTATCTCCACCCCGCCCTTTTATATAAATATTTCAACTGTTCCAAAACTTGCAAGGACAAAAAATTTATTTCTACAAAAAGCATCTATTATAGCTTTAACTATTTTAGTTATTTTTCCTTTAATTATATTTCACACTTAAAGTTATAAAATATGCACTCACTTTGTTGTCACGGAAAACTAACAAATCAATTGGTCATTGAATATTTATGTTTTTTACGGATGCACGAGCGCCAGGTCAACGTTGGATAAAACACTTGATTTTTTTATATATTTAGTTAAACTAAGTCTTAATCAATCCTGAAAATTTTAGAGGGAGTTGCCCGATTATTTAAATGACTTCAACAGCAGTAGATGGATGACATGTTTACATGGATTACTCCAAAACTAATCGGTGGAAATTAAAAACAAAACTATTTAAATTAATTTTAATACCTTAATCAATAATTGAAAACAAAAAAAAACCGTTGTGCCCGGCTAATTGAGGATGTATGAGCACGGTAGCGGGGATACAAATTTAAAAAAATATTTTTTTCAATTTTTGATGCTGAATTATATTATAACTTGACAATATAAGACGAAAAGTAAGAATAAAATTTTTCGATATCTGGAGTAATTTTCAAAATATCGAAAACTGAAAATTTTGTTTAAATATTTAGCTTTCGATATTTCGAAAACAAAGGTAGATATCGAAAAAATGTATTCTAATTTTTCGGCTACATTTATGAAGTTATAACAAAATTTATCATCAAAATTGAAAAAAGGTGCAAGGACTTTCAACTTCAAGTCTAAACTTGCGCTGGAGTTCGTACTACCTTAAATGTGAGCTGTCATAGGAACCTGGACCGTCACCAGTTGTACTTTCTTTAATAATAAGAAGCATCTAATGAGGGCGACATGTGACCTTATTGATAGAGCTGTACTGCTCACCAGTTTTTGTTTTTTGTTTTTACCTATTTTTAATAATGCTTTAAATTATTTTTTATTGCCTTATTAATAATTTTTGTAGCAAAAAAAACAACAAAATATTTGTACAAAACAGCAGGATATTATTTTATGAATATTAATTGAACAGGAATAATTAAGTTAATTTTTTGTTATCAATATTATGGTGATATTAATTTATAATAATTATTGCATTTTTATCATTTTTTATTCATTATGCTTTACATATATTTATAATGTTTTAATAATTATTACTGTTGTTGTTGTTTACGTATCTATCAAATGTAAATTAGAGAGTAAAAAAATAAATAAAATCTATTGCGCAGTCCCTAAACTAAACGAATTCATTAAACTTTAAAAAAAAATTATCATTTTATATAAAATTAACTAAATTTTAAAGATGATCATTTATTTCATTCACTAGATAGGGACCATCCGTTAATTACGTCACACGTTAATGTGAAATTGTGTGACAAGAGTTAGGAGGAGTCAAAAGCTTCGTGATGTACTTCATTATGTAAATTATTTGACTTGTTGTTGATTTAATTAAAGATTTTTATTAAGAATTCAGAAAATCATCATAATCAATATCTACATTTGTTAAATACCCGTAGTCCCAAAAGAGAAAATGCGCTAAGGTAATTATAAAAAGTAACTTCGATTCGATTTTTTAAACCGAAATTTTTATTCCGAAAACTAAGTGAAAAAATTGCGATAGTAATTTTTACATTCTGTATATATGAAATACATATGAAGGTATATTAAGTTAATTATACCCTGTATGTATGAAATATATATCAAGGTATACTACGTTTAGTCAAAAGTTGATAACGCTTAAAAATATTAATGCTACAAACAAATATTGCTATAGGTGTTCATAAAATAACTTATTTAGTCCATTTCTGGGTGTCCGCCTGTCCGTCTGTTATCACGATAACTCAAAATCGAAAAAAGATATCGAGCTGTAATTTTTATAGCGTGCTCAGGACGTAAAAAGTGAGATTAAGTTCCTAAATGAACAATATATAGGTTAATTGAATCTTGGGTTTCTAGTTTTGCATATATTAAATCGTTAGAGATTTAACCCGTAAAGGCGCAAATTATGACAAAACACTGGTGTCTATTTTCTCCAAAACTATAAAAGATAGAGATTTGAAAATTTGCAGGTATTTTCTCGAAAAACGAAAAACAATTCTACTAAATATTTTTGCGAAATTCCATAATCTGTACAAAAGCAATAGCTTCATTTTCTTGTAGAGAAAATTTGCTAATGATAATTGTGCATTATGAAATGCATTGTTTTTATTAGTTACTACCCAAATGTACGGGGGGGGGGGGGGGAGCATAATGTTTCTTGTATCCTAATCGACTTCATGAATCCGCATAAGGGAAACTTTATTTGAAAATTAATATTTGAAAAGGTACTTCCTATAATTAAAAAAAAAATTAAAATATTAATAATTTTAACTTGTTACAATTTTCAAATAAAATTTAAAAAAAAGTCAATCCGCGATAATTAAACCCAACTAGATAATTGTTACATTTGTTTTTCTAGTGATTGAGATTAAGCACTGAAATTTTTCATGGGTAGGTACAATTCTACTTTTTTTCTTAGAATGATATTTTGATTTATTCACATTAGATACTTTTGTCACTTAACAGATATTTTGAAATTAATTTTGTTATTGAAATTTTGTTTAATTTTTTCGACGTTTATTTATTTTTTTAAATAACCGTTTTCGCGCATAAATAATTCGCAAAATAATTATCCATAAATGTATAATAAAATTATGATATGCACAATCTGAATATAAAAACAGAGAGTATAATAGATATACAGAGTTTAATTGAATTTATATTAGGTTTTTGGTAGTACATACTATATTACAATAAATAATTAAAATAATTTTACTATTGATGCACGACTAAGTTTTTTTATTTTGTCTCAAAATTTTTCGATCTTTCGTACATTCTGAAGAGATTAAAATAATCTGTTGAGAATGAACGAAAAAAAAAAGTTCGAAAAGTTTTGAGACAAAATAAAAAAACTTCTAGTCATACATCAATAGTAAAATTATTTTTTATTAATTTAATTATTTATTGTAATACAGAGTTAACTCGGAAAACACGAAAGTTTAAAAAAAGTTTTTTTGATGGAATGTCGCCTGAGGACCTTACATCTGTATCATTTCCATACTTATATACATTGTAATTTATAAAGAAAGTTGCGGAACACAATATAGAAAAGTTTTAGATTTCTAGAAAATTGAATTTTTCTATTCATAAAATAGTACAAAATCCAAATTTAGTAACACATATACCGACACACCACAATGTAAAATCTTTTATTTTAAAGTTTATTTAAAAAAATATTTAATTTGGCCAAATCTCTTCAGTATAATAAAATTTAGTACTAAATTTTTCTTAAAATTAAATTTGGAACTAAAAAAATATCCTCCTCTTACAGCACTTTCCCACCTATCTTAACCTTAAGTTTTGAAAAATTTATAACTATAAAAGTAATTAATTTTACAATCATAAATTTATTTTAAAATATTTAACATCTTGTTTAGTTTGAGGTGATTAATTTTTTTTTTATCCAGTTTTCTGTACACTGTAAAAATATAAGTATTTGCTTCAAATTTTTTTTAAACCAAGAAAATATTTACTTCTTTCTATGTTAAGAATATATTTTCTTGCTGTAGTACTTTTTTTACAGTGTACCTATTCCTGTAAGAAACCCTTACTTTTTCTGTGTACCTATATCTCATAGAAACGTTCTGAAATTAAGCATGGCATTTTGTTCTGATGAAATACTTAATTTAGAAAAAAAGCTTTATAACAAGGCTTCGATCATGATCATTTCAATGCCATTTATTAAAAATGGGTTTTGTCTTTCCTTTTGAGTGCCACCCATACCTTAATATTTACTTCTATATAGATTCTCAAAACTCAAGTATATATCTACATTCTACAGAATTAAGAGTCAGACTTTCAGAAGTATGGCATAGGCGCGTTTAAGAACTTATAATAAAACACACTAGGCACTAGCCTAGTGCATCAACGCAAAAGAAGCATCCGTTAACTTCTGATAAAAAATTGGATGTTTTATTGTAAACATAATATCATGTTACTAGCCAGTCGACAATTTTAAGGATATTATCAGAAATTTCACTATTAAAAGATCAAGTAAATAGTATTTTAACTAATTTATTTTAAATAAAAACAAATATAAAATAAAAAATTTTGGCAACATTTGCTGTAAAAGCATTGAGCACCACAAAGTTAAATCCAGCGCGGCATGGGCGTATTCAGCTTTTGTTCTAAACAGGAACAAATAAGGAATTTTCTTAGATTAAGATAGAGCAAATAAGGAATTTTTGAGTAAATATCATTTATCAGCTAACTAAAGCCAAGCACTAAAAGTCGCCGAAATTATCTTCAAACAAGGTTGTCTCCATGGTTTTCACGATATTTAAAAAAAACGGTTTAAATCTCTAAATACTTAGAAGTCCATTACATTTTGTGCAAATTAGCTGGTATTATACATAAGTATTTTATCGCCATGTCAAAATGTACGAATTGTATGTAGGTAATAGGTATAACAAGGTCAAGTCTGTAAAATTCAATCAAATTATGTCAAGATTGGATACGATTTTACTATAATTTGTAAAATAATTTATGGGGGCTATATTTATAATGATTTTTTTATTAAATTTCGTCGGAAGACTGAACATTCTTGTACTATTAGAAGCAAATATTTTAAAGCAAGAAGTTTATGAATTGAATACTAATGTTTATAAGTTGATGATACTTTTTAAAAACACTAAACAACCAAATTTGATGTTATTTGAAAAAACAATAAGAGTGAATTTTTCCGTCAAGAAGGATTTTGAAGGAAAATAAATGGTATTTAATAATATCAAAAAAATTTTTGAGGAAACAAATAACTTCCCGATGTAGCATGACTATAGGGAAAAGAGAGGTTTTCTCCATATTTTCAATAATTGTATCCAAAAATTTACAAAATTATAATTTACTTGCTTTTATTATACATCACCGATTGTACGATGAAATTGATTAATTAAAACCAATTTTTAATTTACTATTATCAATCTCTTTCAGAGAAAAAATTTTTCACTAAAAACGTTTCCGCGAAAAAAAGGAATTTTTTTTAATTCCAAAGAAACGACAAAAAAAATTGTTATCAAAACAATAAAAAAACTTAACATTTTGGAGGAAAAATATGGTAATAATATTTGGAAAGATAGTATAAAAATTTTTAAATTTCTATATTTCATATTTTCCCTATTACTATTAGACAAGCGTTCCAAAGAAGAAAACAGTCTAGGATTATAGGCAATTGCCCCCCTCCAAAATTAAAATTATTTTATGTATTTACAAATTTTCTCGATTTTTTCAAATTTAAGAAAATTTTAAAATAAAAATATCAGATTTTGTTTTTTTAATATTTGATCCCCTGCAAAACATTTTCTTGTCCACGCTTATATCAGATTTTGAATAATTAATTTAATTTTAACCCCCGGCGAAAAAGAGGGATGTTATAAGTTTGTAGTGTGTATATGTGGGTCTATTTGCGGTATCGTAGCTCCTGAATGGATTAGCCGATTTTGATTCAATTTTTTTTTTTTTGGTATGAAAATTTGTTCAGTTTAGGTATTTAAAATTTTGTAAATTTCACTTTTCATGTGTAAAATTTTGCTTACTCTGTATTCACATAATTTTTCCGTAAATTTTTTTGTAAACATAAGCTACATGGGTCAATAAGATCTTGACTGTTAGTATATATATGTATGTGTTTGTTTATTAATATGTCCTGTTAACGGAGGAAATGAAAAGAAAGATATTCTTATATTATTTTTTGTGTAAGAGTGACTGTATTTGTTTACTAACATAACGAAAAAAGCAAACGATTCTGTAATCAACTCTGCCTATACATGTTATTTCAACAGTTAACTCAGTCAATTGTTTGTTTTCACTTGTGATCTTTATATTTAGGCTAATTGAAGAGTATAATGCTCAGAAGTAACTGTGAAATATTTAAAACATTAAATCAATGTTCAGAGGTCGACAACCTAAACAAGTTTTGCAAATAGATAAAAACCTAAGAAGAATATAATTTGGCACTGCAGGAAACTTTGTTTTGAGGTCAATTAAATATTTAACTATCATAAACATTAAAACTTGGTTAGATTGGCCTTAAAGCAAAATCTTTTTACTACTTTATTATTTCTTTTATTTAATCCAAATAATCCCCAGTAAAATATGAAAATAATAATAATTTTATAATTAAAATTATAAAAGAACCAGAAATTAAATTCCGCACTCTTTTATTACTGCTTAGCAAAGATTTACGTTTCCACTTTAATCTCCATTTACGAGTCGGCAAACGCTCAGCCATAGACTTAAATATTATGCGCTTATAATACCTGTTATACGAGGCATTTACCTAATAATTAAATTGAGGCTAGCGTATGCCACATTAAAAATAGAAAATTGCTATTAGTATTTTTATCTTTTTCCTTATATAATCCGAATTTATTACCTCAAAAGAAAAGAAATCCATGAGAAATTATTGTCAAAAGAAAAAAAATTAAGGAGCATGCATGTATTTGGTATCAATAAAAAGCTTTCGGTGTTTTATTAATTCGCTTTCTCTATATCTAGTCTAGTGTGGCACGGGAGGCAACCGTAGAACAAGAGAATGGGAGGGATAAATCTCCCTAATTGAAATAATTTCGGGGATATTTTTGATGATTTATATCTACAGCCCATAGGCGTCGCCAAGGAGAGGCAAGTAGGGGAAGCTGCCCCCCTCTAGAGATTCCCAAAAATGAATCAAAGTTTATTTTATTCATTTAAATAATCTAATATTTTACTTAATTCAAATTTTTATTTTCGTTGATCAAATCGCATTTCGGGTAAATTAATGATAAAATAGATTTAATTTTAAATCACTACCATTTTCGCATTTTTCTCTCTCCTATATTTTCATTTGAATGATTTGTCAAAATATTAATTAATAATGTGCTAGTCTTTTTCTTAAATGTTACCCAGTTATTTTCATTGACTGATTCTACGAAAGAAAACGCAAGTTCTATCCTGAAAAAATATGATCGAAACCTAAAATCTAGGATATCTCTTATCGTTTTTGAATAATCTTGATGACAGACGGGCAGACAGACAACCGGAAAAGGACTAATTAGATGATTTTATGAACATCTAGGTATACCAAAATTTTTTTCGTAGCATCAATATTTTTAAGCGTTACAAACTTTGGACTAAACTTAATATAGGTACTATTCATATTTCATATATACATGGTATAAACATTAATATTTTCAATAAATAAATTTTAAAATAAATAAATATTAAATAATATCAGATTAAACAAGTGAAAACAAACAATTGACTGAGTTAATTGTTGAAATACCATGCGTAATAGTGTTGATTACTATATCACATTGCACATACATATACAATTTATATAATACATACTATACAACTTATATAATACATACTATACGCCTAATTTGCGCAATCACAGGTAAACAGTGATGTTTACGAAAAAAATTTTCAAACAAAAGTTGTTTATTTTTTTATGAGGAACTTTTTTAACATTCATTTAAACTTTTGGTCTATCTCTAACGGTTTACAAGATGGGTCCTACGGACCCATAGGTCAAGACCCAATTGACCGATGTTACTCATTTACGAACTCGACCTCACTTTTTACATCCTGAGTACGCTGTAAAAAATTCAGCTTGATAAATTTTTTCGTTTTTGTGTTATCGTGCCCACAGATGGACGAACGGAGGGGCGGACGGACGGACAGCCGGAAATAGACTTATTAGGTAATTTTATGAACACCTATACCAAAATTTTGTTCGTAGCATCAATATTTTTAAGCGTAACTTGGGACTAAACTTAGTATACCTTGCATATTACATATATGCATGGTATAAAAACATAACATAAAGAGTATTCTTTTAATAACACACTGCACAGGCTTCAAATACGATTAGCCAGATGCACGGAAGTCTAGATATCTCCTAGTCCTAGATAATTCATAAAATGCTGTTTATTTTGATAGCGTTAATTTATGTTGTATAAAAATTAAATAAATTAGTTAAAATTTTCAATTAATAAAATTATGAAGATAATTCCATACAAATAGAAATAACCTTTTTAATGGATAATTAAAAAAAGATTTTTTTTTAAATTAATATAATTCAATCCAATTACTGCAAGAAGAGTTTCAGAGCATTAATTTTTCCGCTTTCATTCAGGAAAAACCCAATTAATCGCATAAGATTATTATTTATCCTAATTAATAAAGTATATAAAGATAAAAATTTGATTAACTTGTTATTAAAAGGCAGATTTTGTTTATTTTTCCCAAAATATTCCAACTTCATATTAATTATTAAAAAAATTTTATTATTTATTTGAACAAAATTAATTAAAAAAATAAAAATAAAAATAGCAACTAAATTAATTGTTGTTGTTTAAATACCCTGAATATGTTTGAGAATAAATGTTTAAACTGTATAATTATTATTAAAATTGTTAAATTATACAAAATGCAGGCAAATAAATATACATATATTCTACTTCATGCTTATATTATAAAAATGTGATGGTTTATATGTTTTTATGTTTGGATGTTAAGATTTTTGTTACTCAATCACGCAAAAATGGCTGAAAGTTTATTACTTGGATAAACACGTACTTTATATCCCGAAAACATGATAGGTTCCTGTAGGATTATTTAAAAAAATAACTACTGAGTGTATCCATACTTAAAATTTGAAATTTGATAGATATATCATATGGAACATTATTCCGGAATAATAGGGAATAACTTATTATTAATTACGTTTCCGCACCAAAAAATTAAAATCCATGAAATTGTGAACAAATAAGCGAGGAATAACTGAAGGCAAGGAAGTTGAGGTGTAAGAAGCTGTTTGTTTTTAAAGGTGAAATTTCCCAACGAAGCCGGTGGGTAACTCCTAGTATAAAAATATGTGTATTTCAGTGTATCCTACTAATCATCAAAATCTGTTGAATCTAAATTCAAACAAAAGTTTTTTTTTCAAAGTAACATTTTTTTTTTAAATTTAATTTTTTTCGATTACATTTTATTGTACGTATTCTAAAATGGAATCCAGCATACCGAAGAAATTATGTTCAGCGGACAATATTTTTCCATGCTGGTTACCATGCTGGATTGACTTCACAACATTTTTAATTGTACCATTAATGGAACCATCTTAGGGTTTCACCTCCGAGAAAATGCACACAAAGAAACTTTGTGGGAACATATACTGTGTGATAAACAGAATCTAATTTTTAAAAAATTTCGCCTGAACGAATGCGGAACATAAAAATTTAGAGCTTTTTCTGCCCAAATAAAATTTGATTGCAAATATCTCCGAAAATACTCAATCTACAAAAAAAGTTACATTATCATTTTGAAGAGCATTAAATTCTCTTTAAAAAAGGCACTTATCAGAACTTTTGTAATTTGCACAGAAATCGAGTAAAATGCGATTGAAGAGTTGCATGGTTTTCGAATGTTTAAGACTGCCATCCTATAGTTTTTTATACAAATTGTTTGATTATTATATATAATTTTAAAACTTGGCAATTTTCGAAGATGTACATGTAATCAAAGTTTATCTGTACAGAAAATACCAAAAATGTTTATGTTGCGCACCCGCTACAAGAGGAAACTTGAGGATATTTGATTCTACCCATCACACAATATCTGTATAAGTTTCTATAACGTATTTTTTCGGAGAATATTTTTTGTGAAATAAACTGTTTTAAATGTCTACATTATAATAATGCAGTCCATTTTAAAATATAGATGTCTATACTATAAACGTAGATAGTATAGACATCTGTGATTTTCTAATTTTATTAGAGATAACTAAGGTTAATAAACAAATAACGGACTATCAAAATTTTTGTTGACATTGACATTTAAATTTTTCTTAAAAAAAAACAACAATGTCAGAGAAATATGATGATACGCTTTTACACATTCTTCAAGAAGAAAAAAATGTAGTAAAATTTTTTGACACAATTTTTGGATTCCTTAAAAGAAGGTAAAAGAAAATAATTTTCAAAATATTTAACCTATTATGTTGTTTTTTAATAAAATTACTTATAGAACAGATTTTTACGTAATTTCCAAATCACCTCAGGATTCAGTTGGATTATTGGAGGGATTTGCTGAGAAAATTGTATATGATGCTTTAATGAAATATAAAAGCTTGGACGAAAACCTTGAACCTATAATAGAAAATTTTGATGTCCAAAGAGAGGAATGTGTAACGACATGCAATGCGAGTGAATTAGACTCCAATAGTCAACCAGAACCTCTAGCAAAATTAAATCAAGAAACATGCAAAGAAATTAAACACAAACCTGATAACTACAATGGTGCTAGTTATGACAACTATTCATGGTCTCAAAGGTAATGAAATTATTTCAAACTAGAATTGATGAAGTAGAAAACAAAGCCAATAATTTTGAGCTTAAATTTTGAAAATTAGTGATATTATTAAACAAATTATACGTGAAAAAGTGTAAATTTAGGTTAGGAGTGTCTAACCTTTTAACTTCTTTGAGCCATTTTGTAATACGACGAGTGGTTTGGGACCATATTTGGCCCCCAACGAAACATTTCGACTTCGAAAACATCGAAAAAAATATAGGTTCACTTATTTGAAAATCGTGCCAGCGTAGCCATGGCGCACATTTCACATTTATTGCGTGATAAAAATACGAAATAAAATTGTAGTATGCCATCTACTGTGTTAAGAATGAACTATTTCTATTGGTGATATTTTTGAATGCATTAGTGTGTTACTATTACTAATTATACGATAAATGTTCATACAAAAAAGTCTAAATTAATTCTGTTGACCTCTAAAGAAAGAAAAATAGAAAATTAAAATTATGTACTACCATATGAAAATCTGGATCAACCCTGTATTCATCTAAATGATTACACAGGTCTGCAAAAAAAATTTTTTGTCAGCTGCATGAGATATTTTTACTAAATTATATGTTTTAGAATGCACTGATTTCAGAAGTGATGGCCATTTTTTTCTATCACGCAAGTTTTTTTTGCATAATCAAACACAAAAAATTAGTAAAAGCATTCGTTTATTAAAAATTATACAGTAGCCTGCAAGCATAGTGACATCCCATCTTCCTTGGTACCGTCTCTCGATATCGCGGAAATCCTGGTGAAACCGCTCCCCCTGTTCTTCACTGTAAGCTCCCAGGTTTTCAGGAAAATATTCTATGTGGGAGTGTAAAAACATGGACCTTCAGGCTTATCTTGCAGCCTTGAGCTTCGTATGCTGCTAATTGAACAATGGTTTTGTAGTCAGGATCCTTAGTATTTCCCAAAAACTTTCACACTACATCTTTCTACGATACCCAAGCTTCTTTTTCATTCTCAATCATACTTTCCACAAAGAGGGTGTCAAAAGCCTTCTTATGTCGGGGCCAGTGAAAACTCCCTCTTTCAACTTTGTTTCTGACAGCTTCGGAAATTTTGTACATAGATATTTAAAACAGTCTCCGTCCTTTTGCAGTGATTTTACAAATTGTTTCATCAACCCCAATTTTATATGGAGAGGTGGCAACAAAACTTTTTCTGGCGGCACCAAAGTAGTATTGATAACATTTTTCTCCCCAGGTTTTAAAGTTTCTCGGGGTGGCCAATCACTTCTAGCCCAGTGCTGTTTTCTGGCTCTACTATCCCATAAGCATAAGAAGCATGGGTATTTAGTATAGCCTGCCTGCTGACCCAAAAGCATCGTGAGTATTTTGAAGTCCCCACAAACCATCCATTGATGGTCCTGATATTTGATTCTTTCCAGGGTAATGTCCAAATTGTTATAGTTATTTCTTCCATATGCACAGAATAACCCATTGGAAGCGAAGCTAAATTATTTTTATTGTGCAATAATACTGCTTTAAGGCTGTTTTTATATACTACTTTAAGAATAGTTTATGTTGTTACTAATATCTATAAAAACCTATGTGATAGAATGTTTTGAATAGTTTTCCTGTTTTTGTCGCAGACCTGTGTTATTTCCCACTAGTTTTAAAAAAATTTTCTGTGATTCAAAATTTGGCGAGGTACCAGGAAGCAAAGAACCTCGCCCCGTTTATAAAGAGATATTCAAGTATTGAAGGATTTAGTTGATTCCACTTTTCAATAAAATGTTTCAAACAAAAATGGCTAAGGAAAATAAAAGAAAATTGAGAATTGTGTAGTCTCTATATCAAACTTGCATGATTTTGATTTGTTTTCTCACAATTTACTGTACTCTAAATTTTTTAAATAAAATTAATTTGTATTTTTTTGAAATTTATTAGAAAATATTTTCAATTTCAGTATAACGGACTTAGATGTACAAATTACTCTTTCATCGACATACACTCCCAAGCAGTTAGATGTAAATATCTTAACCAATTTCTTATCAATAAAATTAAAAAACGAAAATATTTGTATATTAGAAGGCACATTACACAGGAAAATAAAAGCTGCAGAAACTATTTGGTCCGTTGATAAAAACATACTACAAGTAAGTATTTCGAAAAGATGTATGTCGATTCGCAATTTTTTCGGACAACCATTCAAAAATACCATTCAATTCTAGTAAAGGGAATATCTTTTATCTTAGATAAAATAGCGCTGTCTGCTGACAAAAAATATTTTTTGATATAATGCCCGATACAAAGATATCCCGGAGCAATTTCTTCAGTGGATATCTCAGAAACTTGTCATTTAATCGCAAAATTATCCATATTATACTATTAAGGGGAATTAAGACCAGAGTTGCCAGTAGAGCCAACTTATTTTATACCGCCAACTGAAATTATACAGAATCAAATCTCATTATACAAAGCGACAAAATTGTTAAAAAACAGTTCCAGTAGCAAGTGGCGCTGGGTTAAAAAGTCACTTTTACGTTTACTTTTAATGCTAACGAATATTACTCAGAGAGCGCCAATTTTGATACTAATAGTTTTCGAAAGAGCGACAAGCTCATCACGATTAAGGAATGTTCGATCTCTCGTTATCTCAAATAATCGGTATTTTAACTCTCACAAAATTTACTTCACGTTTGAATTTTTATTTTTGTATCCAATTATACGAGGCAATCTGCTATACAAACTGGATACATAAATTAACCATATTATACCCTTTTTGTATCCGATTATACAATCTGGCAGCCCTGATTAAGACATAGAAATCCAGAAAACTTGACGATATTTCAAAAACTACTCACCCAATTGTTAAATAAATCATATTGAAAATCATATTTTATTTTATTTAATAAATCATATTTTTATATTTTTTTGCTTTAT
This sequence comes from Chrysoperla carnea, assembly GCF_905475395.1. Taxonomy (NCBI): domain Eukaryota; kingdom Metazoa; phylum Arthropoda; class Insecta; order Neuroptera; family Chrysopidae; genus Chrysoperla; species Chrysoperla carnea. Next base: position 60,771,100 of record NC_058339.1, read on the forward strand.
GCCAAGTTTGAGCAAATTGCGAATCAAATATTTGATATGATTTATGATTTTCTCGATTTTTTCAAAGAGAGCCAAATTTCAAAATTTGTTGTTTCCAATTTCAATCAAAATTATTTGCTAGAATAATTTTGACCCAAAAATCATTGACGAGATACTTCATAGATTTGTTTTTTATAATATTTTACTTTAATAATATTTTACTTTAAAAATAAAATATTAAATTTAATAATTCTAAGATTCATATTGAAAAACAAATGGAATCATGGTGGGAACGCTTTTTAACCACTGAACCTGTGCTTGATCTACAACAAATGGATTGTTCTCGACCACTAGAAGATCTGCCAGAAGATGTACAAGCAAAAATTGAACAGCTAAGATGGGATGCTGAACAAAGGAACAAAGGTTTACCAACTAGTCAAGATAATAAAAAAACACAATTGTTAGAAAAAGCGTGGAATGCTGACGGTTCCCCGTTCAAAGGAACACCATTTAATCCAAGTATAGTATCATTTGAAGAACAATAACATTTTTTCTGCAAATTTTAAATGAAAATTTTAAATTTTATTGTATATAAATTTTGATTTTTTATGAATTATTAATATTTATTTTAATAACTTTTACTCAATGTAAATATGTGTCAATTTTTTTACTCAATAAAATTATGGGAATTTTATCTCGGCAAAGGAACACCATTTAATCCAAGTATAGTGTCATTTGAAGAACAGTAACATTTTTTCTGCAAATTTTAAATTTTATTGTACATAAATTTTGATTTTTTATGAATTATTAATATTTATTTTAATATCTTTTACTCAATGTACATATAATTTTATTTTTTTACTCAATAAAAATATGCGAATTTTATCTCGGCGAAAACAAAAGTTATTTATTTAGAGCCTAGCTATCCCCACCTGCTTCACTGGGCAATTTCACCTTGATAAACAATTACCACCAAATCATATTTTTTCTTTCGTCAATATCTTCATTACCAACCTTTTCCCTAACTTCGAACAAAAAATGTGGCTGACGTAATTGTGTACATTTTGGTTTTTTGAACGACTTTTTATCATCAAAAATGATCGAGTGCTGCTTTTAAATTTAGGTACATTCGAACTCGGCCAATTTCAATGCTAGGAAGTCTTACAAAAAACCAAAATGTATAAAATTACGTTTGCTATAACTTTTGTTGGAAATATTTGTTTTGATCTCATAGTTTTTAAGTGCCGTGATTTCTTTATTTTTTTACGACCGCGACCGAACCAAAAACAGAGATGTTATAAGTTTGATCACTATTTGTATGCATCTGTCTGTCTGTGGCATCGTAGCTCCTAAACGAATGAACCACTTTAGATTTTTTTTGTTTTTGTTTGAAAAGTAATTTAATGGAGTGTTTCTAACTATGTTTCAATCTGTTTTATCGGCTCAGTTTAGAGAGAGTCACAAGGAAAAACCGCATTTGTCGGGGGGTTTGAAAATTTCACTTGTTTAACCGCGAATGTCCTTTTTTTATTAATACATTAGACAGATAAGCGAGTAACAAAGCCAAAAATCGTTTTTTACAACATGAAGAAACTTTGAATATGAAACGGACGCGATCGCAAACTTTCCGCGCCGCGTGAAAGAAAACGCCCCACTTATAATAATTGTCGACGGCAAGATACCGATTTCTGAGGGTGTATTAATCAATGACAATGTATGACAATGGACACTGGGATTATACATAAATATTTAACTAATTAAACGAAACAGAAAATCTGTGTGTTGATAGTTTTGTTTTATTATTAATAAAATAAAAAACATAATATACAATAATCATTTCTACAACCCAAAATATTTACAATCCTAACTAAGTGGGATAATATAATAAACCCACAAATTCAAAATTATCGTATAAAAAATAAAAGTACAAAAATTATGATCAAAACTTTGTTTCTATTAACAAAAATGAAAACAATGATAAAAATTAAATTTATAATTATTGTACTTATTGCACTTTAAGAATTTTTTAATGACATTTTTTTTAAAATAACATCAATAATTCGAATGCCTCATAATGGTTACCGATGGTTTTCCATTTAAAATGATAGAACTTTAAATACAATTTGTGTATGAGCTAACCATGAATTTTATGACAATTTTTGTAATATATGATATCAGCCAAATGAAACCCGCAGCTTCGTTTGGAAGCGTGCATGATATTGCTTGTGCTTACTTTTAAAGGCACTCATTTAATTTATGTACTGAACAGGGTGATTTTTAAATTTTCTAAGTAGCCGTACATGTGGTACACGGGAAGTAGCTAAAACTGAACACTCATTCTGATAAAATAATTCAGTAATTAACATGCATTATTCAACATTACATGAAGGTTTTCTCATTATTAATTATACTGCGCTGCTCAGCGAAGCTGCAGGAAGCTAAAGTTCTGCATCTTAAATAGGAAACCTTTTAGAAATCTATTTTAAAATTTAGAAAAATAAATACACCATTCAAAATCAAACATAATTTTACAAAAACTACTTTATAGGAGTTAAAACAAGGTTAAATTTTCTAACAATGGGCTTACGGATTGATTTAAAATATTTTAATTGTTTATTCACATAATGTAAAAAAATTCAGTGGCCTTTTTAACTGATTAGAATAAAAATTAACTGATCTTTGTACATTTTTATTTTGTAGAACCTTGAAGCTTTTTTATGCATAAATACATGTCATTTTTGTACAACCGTGTACACATTATTTTCGACAAGTGTAAGTCGAGAAGAAAAGTCTCTTACACTGTAATGGTATCGTTCTTTTCAACTTACACTCAGTGTACTACACCGAAACAAAAAGAACAAATTTGATATGAATGATGGTTAATATACTTTGAAGGTACAAACTATACTGAATTCTATAAACCCAATATCAGATGCCTAATCATTATTAAATTTAAATACTCTAGGATTTTTATTAAGAATTCTGTATTTCGAAGTTTCATAATAATGCTATAAACATAGAAATACTTTATTTGCCTCAAATTCTAATATAAACAATTTTCTAAAGTGACACAAACCCAAAACAGCCAAAACTTTGTGGTCAAAATTGAAGGTGAATGTATAAATTCCAAGATATCGATAAAGAATCAGGTCTTTAAAGTCACCTCAGAGACTTAATATATTCTTATCATTTTCACTGAACCAGCCTTAAATTCTCTCTCTGAATTTTTCTTGATATTTCCAGAATCTCAATTTTTTTAACTTTTCGATGTTGATTTGCCTCTCCGAATTTGATTCGAAGTTTCTGGTTTGCGAGACAAGTCTCCGGAGAAAGCAATGAACTCTCAATATAATTAGGGGAGATAGGCTTAAAATTTTTTTACAATAAAAACCTTCCGAAATAACGAGTTTTTAATAATTTTAAAGGTAGCTCAAAGGTAGCTTTATTGATTTGGTTTATAGACAGTATAGCATTTTTCATAATTTTATTCAGTGGCGAATTTACATACAGCCGAATTTGCAAACACAGATTATAATTGTATAAAAAAAATTTCAGTCACCATTTGATCCGTAGTTTAATTTAGCATAAGGCGGCAAAATTACAAATTCGCCCCTGACTGCATATTAAAATTTTACTTTTATAAGTTGAAATATTTGATTTTAAACATTTTCACATGCATAGTAATAATAAAAATTTTTTTTAATCGATTTTACATTATAAAATGATAAATTAATGTTTGTATTATATATAAGTGATAAAAATTCCCTTTTAAGAATGAAAGGTTGAATTTGTTTTCTAGAAATGCACCAAGATAAATTATCTTTCCCTCAATGATCAAATATTGTAATAGGGAATATTTTTTGTATTTTTTTTTAATATTTTGAATTCATTATTTACACCGTAAATAACATAGTAAAAAATATAACAATTGTTTGAAAATGCTCTAATTTATTGTAAAAAAAATATTTAAAATAAAGAATAATTTGGAGCTGCTTAAACGCAGCCATTTTAGTGCACTCTGGTGATGACGTAAAATGCTATTTCCTGTCAGTCTTTTACGTTACGTTCCGTTTTAGCCAATGGCGTTGCGTTTCAGAAATTTGAATTTCTCTCACTTAATATGCACTTTTATTAATTAATTTTTAAAATTAAAAAAATATTAATTACTTAAATAAAACTTATTTCAAATGTCCAGCCAATAAAGCTCCGGAAAAAAAGTATTTGAACCAAATTTCAATTTTATGAATATTCCCTATTGAAATATGTCGTCTTTTACTTTATGGCCAGTTATTTTTGATTAATTTATTTAATGTTATTTCTGAAAATGATAAACAATGTGCACAATTTTTAAAAATATTTTTAATATTTTTTTATACCATTCTATTTTTTCCGAAATTAAAATTGCACATTTCATTCTAATATCTATAAAACAAAATTCGTTGAAGTAGATAAATGCTATATCGGAAGGAAGCCTGTAAAAGACATTTCAAAAATTGAAGAAAATAATTGTGTCTTAATTAAATAAAAATTTATTTAATAATTTTCGGCACTTTTTAACAGAGCAGAATAAACGATTTTATATAAATATAAGACGACATTCTTTAGTTATTTTAGAGCCACGCTGGTGCTACATTTTAAAATTATTTCATTCATTCTTTTCATATAAATCATGTAAAAAAGATATTATATATCTTCATAATATTACATATAAACGTTTCTTGATAATTTAATACTAAAATATCAATTGTTTTAAAAGCCCAAATATAATTTGTTTTAAAAAAGATAACTTTAAAATAAATAATTATACGTCATGACTTAGAAGTGGAGTATCTAATTTAATATTGGAATTTGAAAATGGCAACAGCCACCAAAAGGGATGAGTACGACCACAAACTTCACTCAATAGAGCTAAACGAGGCCTATGTTTACGATATGGTCCTTGATGTTGTACTTGTTCTACAGCAGTTTCATCACCCAAAATGGCTTGCATTTGATCAACAAGTATTGCTGACACAAACATTCCAAATAATGCACTCTCCAATAATAAAACCACCGAATGGAGACTGAAATTTAATAAAAACAAAAATATAAGTTGCATTCGTGATTGGCAGTAAGCAGCCCACAGGGCACTTATAAGAGGGTCGGCCGATTGCTCAAAATAGGTATAGGGATTTTAATGACAACGATTTGACCACCCTCCAGTAAAATCTCTTTATCTTTGCAATGACCTTTTGTATGCATTTTATCATATTACTCCAGGGGACGCTTATCAATAATCCAAAACAAATTTTGTTGACGGTTTTTATTACATTAATTTTTTGTCAAGCATTCATAACAAGTTGTAAAATTTTTACGTTCACAAGAAACGTATTACAAACAAAACCATCAGTCCGTGTTTTTTGTTATAAAATTACATAGAAAAAAATATTATGCACGAAATCCAATCACTTAGTAGGTGTCAACAAATGCGTGCTGTTATTTTCCCACTATTATATTTTATCTGTGATGCTATTGCACCGCAACAACTATACTGCAGTCTATAATTGTAGGTATTTTTCGTTTACACAACGTTGGCCCGCAATGTTAAAGTTATAAGAAATAGGCGCGACGGACGCTTCAAATATATAGTGAACAGTTGGCAGATAAAAAACTAAGAGTGATTGTAATCAAATAAATACACAGATAAATTTTAATATACAAAATGGGAAGTTTCCCGAATTCTCGTATGGCCAATCCGCCAATGTACACAGTTAAGTATTTTAGGCCAATAATTTAGCAGAAATAAAGCACTTTTGGTACAAGACTCGATAATTTTCATGGTTTTTGCGAAATTTTAATCATCATCAATTTTGACACCAAAATTAAATTACAAAGAATTATGTTGTTATAGAATACTTAAAGAGCATACAATGTCCATCTCAACGCTCATGAATAGATATTTTTACACAGGTCGGCATTTATCGGCACAAAATTTTAACTTATTTATTTAAACAAAACTCGAGTTAAATTGAATATAAATAATTGTATGCCATGAATAATTATGGTGTATTATTTAAATAGCCTTAAGATTATATTCAAAATGAAACTATACTCACACTCTAGCTTGCTTTATATTAATTTCCTCATCGCATCCAGGACACTCACGAATCCAAGATAAAGCTACTAGGGTAATAGAATATATTGCAAGTATCCCCACGTATATTAGGAATTGTAAGAAAAATTTTTGATTACGTTCACCAACACAATTATTTATCCATGGACAATGATGATCCATACGTTTTACGCATCGATTACATATTCTACAATGATGGGCTCGTGGTGGCCTATATGTTTCACATCTAGTACACACTGTCCAATCTTCTCTATCACAACCTGAAATATATCGTAGTTATTCACCTTTGGTGAAGATAAAAATTGTCCGTTTTTTCAAAAAAAGATATAATTTTTTAATTTTTGGTGTCTCGAATCCCTGATTTACAACTATTAGCCTTGTTCAAAATAGCAAAAGGCTTCGACTTTTTTGAATACGTATACATTCATTATCTATTTCTTACCAATTACAGAAAAAATACGCTTTCTTTTTGGACGCCCACACAAAAATCGACGCCTATTTGTTATTTTGAACAAGCCTGTCGACTTTCTTGTCTTAAGAAGTTGCTTGTGCTAGGGTTCCGATTGAGCACGCCTCTTATTTATTCTTTTTTTGGCTCCTACTATCGCTTGATAAAAAACGGTATTTAACAATCCAATTCAAAAACATGTTACTTGCCTAATTCGCCGGAATGAATATCTGAGAAGTCTAATCGTGACTGTGGTAATGGAACAGTTCCGGGGTCCGATAAAACTGCCCGTAAATGAGCAAATGAAAGTAAAAATATAACAGTATTGAAAACTAGAACGTGTAACGGACCCCATAAACTAAAAAAAAATTATCATTATTAATTCCACTATTTCGATACATGAATATACATGAATATACATCATAATAATACCTATTTCGCATTGTTTGCAAAATTACCCATTTTATTATCACATAATCCGCGTAAAGTACTGCTAGGTATGTGACAATTATACAAATAATTCCACAGGGGTCTTTTACAAACATATCGAATCCATATATTCATTAATTTACATTATATCAAGATCTTATGTTTTTCCAACATAAGTTGAAAAATATTATTTATACTTAATTTAAAAATTCCTCCATTTAGGCATCACACAATCATCAATGTTTTTTTTTTACATTTTTTTAAAGAAAATCTTCACGATCAACCAGAAAATACTAGCTTTCAAAAATGTCACGTATATTCACAGCACATACTGTATATTCGTAAAAGATGTCGCTAAACTCACTAGCCACAGACAGCGTAATATACTAAGTGCCTCTACTATAAAGTATTTTTTAAAAGAAAATAAATGGTACTTTCTATAATAAAGTCTACAAACGTTTAAGTCTTCACTTTTAAAACCAATGGACGAAAAAAATTACATCCTGTCAGCATTGTGTCAATTTTTTTTAAACAAAAAAAAAAAATTATAAACTATCGTTAAAATTACAGGTCCATTAATTATGTTCATTCGTTCACACATTTCAACTGTATTGTTGTAAACTATTATGGTTTTTTAATATCCAACTATACATTCACCGTCTTCTAAACCCCAGTTTAAGCCTGTTATCGTAGTTCTACTGTTCTACTTCTATTTTGTCGCATGGAAAAATGATTTTCCCAATACTTATTATGAAGTTAAAAGTACCGCTGACAAAAGTCATTACCCTTTACTTTATTGAATACAATGCAAACATGCAGCATATATATTATGCAATGATGAATATAAAACCACTTGCATTCAAATTTTCTGAATCCAGTTCTAGTTAACATTTTTCAAATGCGGCCAATCATGAAACAATCTTGAAGATTGTGATTTAATGCCACCATAATATTTTTTTTTTTTACAAATATTGGAAAAAAAACATTGGAAAACTTTTTTTAATCGGATTATAATGGAGTGTATACTACCGAATACTACGTAAGTTTCTAAAAACTATACAACTATACTGACGTATATTGCTGTTGTTATGAACAACAGGTTTCTTGACAAAGGTATGGTGGCTCAAAATTGACGCTTCATATTATAAACGCTAGATAGAGTATCTCTTAGCGTCCCTTACTGGATAACTCAATTCAATACCATCATTCTTGATTGAGCGTGTATGGTGGCCTTTATCGTTAATCGCTGTTTTATACTAATCTGTGTGCGCCTTTACGCTTTTTAAATCCCTACTATGCAGTACGTATTGTATATTCTGTGACCATCATCAACAACTTCTACAAAAGAATAAGACCGAAAACGAATATTTTGTTTTTATATACTTTTCTCTCTTAGGCCACGAATATATGAATATGGTCCTTGTTTAGTATTAATAAGAACTTCATATGTTCTACATCTGTTCTATAGAAGTAATAGAAGTTTAAGAGTTTAAGCTATTATTTATTCCAGAAGAAAATTTTAAAGAGGTAGGTACTACTAGAATAATTATTTGTGCTTATAAAAATAGGATAAAATCTGCAATTATAGAAAAAAGGAATTTTTCTTGTTATTGCTTCTAGTTCCATTTTTAAAATAGATGTAATTAAGTTGTATTACTGAACTGTCACACGAAATATTTATTTAATTCGTGCAATGGGATTTTTTTGTTTTCTTTCAGAATATTTGCAATCTTACTTTTACAACACGTCAGCGATCTCATCAGCGATACATTGAAAAAATATTTGTGAATAATTTAAGTTAATAATGGGCAAAAAAAGTAAGAATTATAAAATATAATTGAATTTATTTAAAACAAAATACAAATGTAATTATTTAATTTATAGAAGGAAAGGGAAAATCAGGTCAGGATGATTCGAAGAAACCTACTGAAACTGCACCAGAAGCCTCAAGTTTAAATCCCCAAGAAGATAAGCCTGGACCAAAGGAAGTTGAAAAACCTATTGTGAAACAAGAAGCAGGGCAGAAAAAAGTTTGGGGTAAAGTTGCAGAACCCCCTCAAGTTCCAAGTGGTGATCCACAACAACAAGAAAAAGGAGATCATCGTGAGGTCGGTGAACAACGCTCAAAAGGTGGCAAACAAGATCAAAGTTCGGGTGCTGAACATCCCCCTCAAAGTGATAAACAACCCGCTAAAGGTGGACAGCAAAAAAAGAAAGGGGGGCCACATCAAAAGGGTGATCAACAACAGACCGATCAACAACCTCGAGGCCCTCAACCACCTGGTGGGCAACAACAAAAAGGGGAACGTCCGGGAAGTGCTCCGTTCCAGAAACGTGAACAACCTAAAGTTCAACGCCCGGCTAGTGCAGTTGTTAGTCCAAGTAGTACCGGAACTATTCCAAAAACTGAACAAAAACAACCACCAGGAAAGCAACCAGGGAAAAAACAAGATGGGGTAAAAAATGTACAAGCATCCAGTTCAGCTCCTGTTATGAGTGCTGAACAAAAAACTAATATTGACAAATTAAGTACACAATTACAGTTAAACTTAAATTTTGATTCAATCAGTCCAAATTCCAAAAAAGGTGGAACAAAGGGAAGATTATGTAGAATTGAAACAAATTATTTGAAATTAAGATTAACTAAATTGAAAAAAACCGCGTATCATTATGATGTAGAATTCACACCTGAAAAAGGACCTAAGAGATTTTATGTACTAGCTATGGAAAATTTCCGTTTGAAATATTTTCCAAATAAACATCCAGCTTTTGACGGTCGAAAAAATTTATATAGTGCGGTACCATTGATTGACGCTAGAAATAAAGTACCGGTTATGGAAGGTGAAGTTAGTATAGAAGATGAAAATAACCGAGCTACAGATTTTAAAATAAAAATACAATTAGCTGCTACAATTGATTTGACAACATTAGATAATTACATGGCTGGTCAAAATATGGAAAAACCACAACGCGCTATACAATGTTTGGATATTGTGTTTCGACACGCTCCATCCATGGTATTTACAAGAGTTGGGCGATCATTTTTTGCACCACCATCGTCACCACAGATCATTAAATTGACTGGTGGTATGGAATTATGGCATGGTATTTTCCAGAGTGCTATTTTGGGATCTGAGCCGTTTTTAAATGTTGATGGTACGTATTTTATTTTTAAACTAGCTGCAAATACCCGCTTCGCTGAGTTTTTATCTTTTTTTTTCTAATTTTCTAAGACAATTACATTATCAATTATTTTAGTTTACTAAAAAATATACTGTTTTCTATGGCATTCAAATATATTTCAGGGCATTACAGATCAACTCTAAATGTTAAAAGCAATCCAGAACATGGTAGTCTGATTACAAGTGAAATTTACCAAATTAAAAAAATCCCCTACAATTTTTTGGGTTACGAAACCCTAAACTCGCATTTGAAACATATGTAAGAACACTCCATTAAATTATTTTTTTCCATAAAGCATTTTGAAGATCGTCGACAATTTTTTAGTTTTTTTCGGGTACGGAACCCGAAAAAAAAATAAAATAAAAAAAAAAAATACATTTCTTTAAGATTTTTTTGGCTTAAGACTATACTTCTTAAAAAATTTGAACAAAAAATTCTTAAGCTATGCGTTTCCATTAAAAAAAATGAAGTACCTTGGTACCTTTCATTTACGACAAACCTTATAACGGAACCCGAAAAAAAATTTAAAAAAATACACTTCTTTAAGATTTTTTGGCTTAAGACTATACTTCTTAAAAAATTTGAACAAAAAATTCTTAAGTTATGCGTTTCCATTAAAAAAAATGAAGTACCTTGGTACCTTTCATTTACGACAAACCTTATAACGGAAATAATTAAAATAATAATTATATTTTATGATAAAATTACAAAATAATTCTTCTGATTTCAGTCGCCAACAAAGCTTTTCCAATTGAACAAACCGTGATACAACTTTTATTAGAGTTAATGGATACAGGTTTTCGTGAACCTCGGGATAATAGACCTGCACTTAATTCGGAATTGCGATTCGACATTTATGATAAGTTGAAAGGATTTATTAAAGGATTAAAAATTAAATATCAAATTCCACAAAAAGCAACCACAACTCGCATCGCTAAAGTTGTAAATGTTGTTGGATCTGCAAGAAAAGAAAAATTCAAATTAAATGACACTCAAGAAATGACAGTAGAAGAATATTTCCTTAGAGAGAAGAATTATAGGTAAATTTAAATTTCGTATAACAAATTTTAAAACTGAAAAACGTAAAATAAATTCAATTTTAAATCATTTAGTTTAATTCAAGTTCCATGAATTTTAAAGGATAGATTAAATTAGACAGTTTTTCTTACATGAAATTTCAGATAGATTTTTGGATTTGAATTTTCGGGATTTATTCGGTTTCCAAAAAATTTTTCCAACAAAAGTTTTTAATGTTTTTATATGGAATAATGCAGTTTAATTTAAAGAGAGTGCCTCATATTAGCTATGAACTAATATTGTGAATTAACTTTTAAACTATCTCAAAGGTCAAGATCACTATGAGGTATTTTTTTTTCTGAATCAAATGATTTTACGATTTATTTCAAAGTTATTTTCGACATGTTAAATGATTCATCCGTTATAACAGCATTTCTAAGTCTCAGTTCGTGATATGATGTTTGATCACGTTAGAATATACAATTAATCGCGAACAAATTATAAAATTATCAAATGAAAAATACCTTAAAAATTATTTTCAATTGCTAGTAATTAATGTTTAAAACTTAATTTACTATTATAGTCAGTTAATATTATTTTTGAGGTTTTAAATTTAAGCGGGACCAAAACACTTGCGTAGTAATCAAAAGTTAAATTAATAAATGTTGACTAGCGCGACAAAAAGATTGAGAAATGCTGCTACATTTATAATAATTATAAAAATTTGAAATACATAATTTCTGTAGGTTGCAATATCCAAATTTGCCATGTTTACACGTTGGAAATCCAAGTAAAAAAATATATTATCCTGCAGAACTATGTACAATTGTTGCTGGTCAAGTAATCAATAAAAAATTGAATGAAGAACAAACTACGAAAATGATTAGGCAAACAGCTACGTCGACATATGATAGAAAACAGAAGATTATGTCAACTGTTAATAAAGTAAATATAATTTAAAAACGAAATTATTTTAAGCTTCAAAATATATTCCCACCCTAATATGAGCTTCGCAATAATGCACCAAATTTAAGTTTTAAGTTTGGTTATGGTGTAATTTCTGTTTATGAAATGTTAAATATAATACTTCTATCCCACTTTATGAGTCGTAAATCTAAAAAACTTTAGTTTATATAAATATGATTTTATTAAGTACACTTAGATAAACATTTTCCACCGGCTCCTATAAAAAATTACTGGTGCGAAGTGATTCCTGGTTTAAATACCTTATTTCCTCGATTATATGTGCCTCACTGTGTTAGTATTTCGCGATAAAAATGTTTTTCTGTTTCTACAAAAAATCCAGGATATAAATAATAATTTAGTTTTCTATTATTTGTTAGCAAAACATAGTTAAATTAGGTCACATTGACAGCCACCTATTGAACGTACAAGCAAATTCTAAAATAGCATCAATAATTCTATAATGACGAGCACTTTAATAAAAATAAGGAATTATACTAATCGATAGAATTTGCAAGAAGTCACCGCAGACTGTATCTTCTTTCCTTGCATTTACTTTATTAACCAATCAATTTACAAAAAGCTTGATTTCGATCTAACGTGTAGGAATTTTTTAATTTAGATAGCTGTATAACTAACAATATTAAATTTAAAATACCAACATAATTTATCGAAATTGAGTATTTTGTAGATTGTTGCGTTTTGGAACATAGAATAGGTTTACAGTAAATAATTATATTTTAATTATTTTTAGCTCCAATTCAATGATAACTTATGCATGAAAGAATTTGGATTAGAAGTGGACCAAAAATTCGTAGAGGTGAATTCACGTGTCTTAGATCCACCTGATTTACGTTATTATAACAATTTCGTAAGACCTCAAGATGGAACTTGGCGCCCAAGTAAATTCTTCCAATCATCTAGAATGATACAATGGACAATATTAAATTTGGATTATCGTATGCGCAAAGAGGAATTAAAAAGATTCGAAGATATGGTAAGTAGTAATCTGATTTATAATTGTAAGGATCTACCTTATCATATTATTAATAAATTTCGATTTTTGTCCCAAATTCCTGGATCAATTTTTGTATTATATAAATACGTATTTCGACTACTTTGAAATTTATTTCGAAATATTATACAGATCATTTTGATATTATCATAATTATTTCGCAAAATTTAATGAAATTTACAATCTAAATATAAAACAAGTGAAAACAAACAATTGACTAGTTAATTGTTGAAATAACCTGTATAGAATGTGTTGCATATCAGTGTATTTTTTTTATAAATTAGAAGTCTTTGAAAATCCAACACAATTAATTCAACTACCTACCTATTAGAGTTTTGGAGAAAATGGACACAATTTTGTCCCAATTTGCGCTCTCTCGGGTAAACAGTGATGTTTACGAAAAATGTTTCAAACAAAAGTTGTTTATTTTTTTATAAGAAACATTTTTTACATTTCAACTTTTGTTTTATCTCTAACGGTTTACCAGATGGGTCCTACGGGCCCAAAATCCAACTGATCTATATTGCTTATTTAAAAACTGAGCTTTAATTTTTACGTTCTGAGCACACGCTATATTTCAGCTTGATATCTCTTTTCGTTTTTGAGTTATTTTGTTAACAGGCCGACAGGCAGACAACCGAAAATGGACTCTTTAATTTTATGAACATCAATGAAAAAATTTTATTCGTATCATCAATATTTTTAAGCGTTACAAACTTAGGACTAAACTTACTATACCTTGATATATATACTCGTATATATTACATATATACGAGTATAAAAAAACGCCAGATGTGAAGTTTTTTGAAAAACTAAATTAGCTATTTATTTGTTGAGTTAAAAATAGCATTCTTTACAGAATTTTATTTTAACAATATGCACTATAATTTTTTTATATTAATTTGGTTAAATTAATAGGTAAAAGACTCAGGAATGCAAATGGGTATGACTGTTCAAAATCCACTGGTGTCTATGGCACTCGATATCGATCGAGCAAGACCAGATGACGTAGATAGATACTTCATGGACTGCGCAAAAAAACAAATTGATTTGGTGTTTATTGTGTTACCTTCGCAAAGAACTTCAGACGTATATTGTCAGGTAAATATATTTCATCGCTGAAATGATGCAAAAAAATTTTCTAAAATAAATAGCAAAATTTAAAATTTGACTTGGAAAAATTTTTTTGCAACCAAATAACGGACGGCACCGCTCTTGTGGGAAATACTAACTCAACTATTATTGTTTATAATATTACAGATGAAACAGAAGGCTGAACTTAAACATGGTGTTTTAACACAATGTATTAAATCTAAAACGATGAGTAGAATGAATCGATCAACTGTGTCGAATATTCTTCTTAAAGTGAATGCCAAACTAAATGGCACCAATCATGTGTTTAAGACACCTCCAAAAATATTAATTGATGAAGTTTGTATGGTAAGTAGTTGATATAATTAGGTTAATATTTTCAAATTAAACTATTAATGTTTTGTTAATAAAAGTTTCGGAAAACTCTCTGAAAAAAAGTTTCAAAAATATTCATTTCGTTTTTGTCCTTAGTAATATTTAAACATTTAAAAAATAGATTGTACTTTGATACTTTGATCACTGTTTTGGTACGAAAAAACTTAATTTTTCATAATTCTTGGTATACTCATCCAAATGTTATTTGTAATCATTTCCAAAAAAAAAAAAGAAAACTTTTCTTTTTAAATAAAAAGAAAAAACTGTTAATTAATTATTCATCAAAATAATACATACGCTATTTTCTTACAAATATAAAAATTTTAATTGAATCCCTATGGGTCTACCGTCCCCATTTTTTGTTTTAATAACCTTAAGGTAATATATAAAGACCAGGTATCCCAATCATCCATACGGTTGCACCGGCAAGAGTGTGTCCAGCATACTAACTGACAGTTAAATAAAGTACTTCCATACTAACTCGATAATAATAAATATATTTTTTAATAATTAGTTATTAACCATACCGGACAGTCCGTATTTTTTAATTTCTGTTAATTCACAATTATCAAGTATTTTGATTATATATTGTGTTTAATCAACTAAAAAATGAAGCTCTTTAATTTTTTGATACAGAAATTCGAATATATATCCGAATATTATATATATATATATATATATATATATATATATATATATATATATATATATATATATATATATATATATATATATATATATATATATATTAAAAATTAAAGAGCTTCATTTTTTAGTTGATTAAACACAATATATAATCAAAATACTTGATAATTGTGAATTAACAGAAATTAAAAAATACGGACTGTATTATCTTCGTGGTTGGGCAGTATTTGTTTCGTCCTCTTATTCCGAAGTATGTGAAAGAGCAATTAATTCTCCAGTACCTTTATTAAATGCAAGCTCTGACAGCAAAAATGTAATAAATCGTGCCCACTTAAAGCATCCTAGTGAGGCAGTATACCAACTTCTGAAAAAAGCTGAAGAAGTTTTCACTAACTATAGAAATCATTATTGCATCTACAGAATGTTCATTAGCTTTTAACAAGAATTATTCAGGAATGATGTTAAACATTCACTTTCCTGAATGGCACAAAATTCACGAGAAAGTTTCGGAGAAATTCTTTTTTTTACGGCTTCACATTCTTGGTAAAGAACGGTGCAACCAGAGAACCAAAATCTTATTGTTTTTAGTTCTCGAAGTGCATATATGCGTATATACTTCTACAAAGACTGTTCGCAAATAAATTGTTTTTTAAATGATATTACTAATTTACTTGTTCTCAGCATTAAGAATACTTTAGATATCCATAAAATATAAAAAAAATATTTATTATTATTATGGGAGTTATGGGAGTTAGCACGAAAGTATTTTGTTGACAGTTAATATATCAAACGCTGGACACATTTCCCATCATGCATTACATGATTGGAATACCCGTCTTGTATATTATCCTAATTAATCCTGATGAAAGTTAGCATATAATTTTTAAGACGACAAGTGACTTAGAAAGCTTAAAAATTCTGGAAGTTTCAGAGGTTTCTAATACCTTGATAAAGATCTACGGGAGCTAAGTAATAGCCAGAAAAAACTATACAAGTAAAAGTCTTATAGTGAAAGGATTCTGAGCTTCAGAAGAAATGGCTTTGAGTCAAATTGTTTGAAATCATAGACTTTAGTAACCCTTCAAAATAGGGGATAATCCTGATGTTAAATTGGTGCCATATTACTCATAAAAATGTAAAACTAGATTTGATACCATGACAAAATTTAAAAGTGAAATTAAAATTGATTAAAAAATTTTAATCAATAAAAGATATCCATCTCCTTTTAGCAAGTTTTGTATGTAATCCACTAGTGTAATAAAATACTACTAGTGGGTATTTTCATCTTTCGTTTAATTAGGAATTTTAAAAGTACATATCTTGCATACTAGTAAAGATTTTTAAAAACTAACTTCACTTTTCTATTCGTGAAGTGAGAATTTTTCGTCTGAAGTGATTAAAAAAAATTAGTCCGATCCCCTATTCTCAACACACATTAAAAGCTAACAATTCGTATTTATGGGGAGTTAAAATCCAAATAAAGGCAGGAATACGCGTTTTTGGTACAATATATCGGGCTTAATATCCGACTAATTGTAAGAGAAAGTCGCTGGAAGACATATTATATTTACAAAAATATATCTAACGAGATCTCACGTTAATGACAGATATTAAAGCCAAATAAAATATATTTTATGCTTGGGTTCATTGTAGATTGTTGGAGCTGATGTAACTCATCCATCGCCTGATCAACAGGCTGTTCCAAGTGTGGCAGCGGTTGCTGCCAGCTGTGATTTACATGGAGCTGTCTATAACTTCCATTGGAGTTTACAACATCCAACTGTTGAAATAATTGAAGATTTAGGATCAATCATAAAAAAACAACTAATGCAATTTAGAGAAAAAACAAAAAAAGTTCCTACTTCAATTCTATTTTTTAGAGATGGGGTCTCTGAAGGGCAATTTTCTGAAGTAAGTAAATGAAATAAAGTGCAAGTAGTTGTTGGTACAGCAGCGAGGTCTGCCGTCTTTGATTTTACTTAAACCTAATGTAAAAATATAATTGAATAATTTATTTTAGGTCCGACATAAAGAAATATCAGCTATTGAAAAAGCTTGCCGTGAATTAAGTCAAAGTTATAGGCCTAAAATAACATTTTTAGTTGTGCAAAAAAGACATCATACAAGATTTTTCCCCATACGCCGAGAAGATGGAGATAAAAATGGAAATGTACAACCAGGAACTTGTGTGGACTCGGTTATTACGTTCCCGAATAAAATGGATTTTTATTTATGCAGTCATGCCTCTTTACAGGTAATATTAAATAAAATATATTTCGTAAATAGATTTAAACGGATAATATTTCATATAAATTTGATTTATTAAATTTTATGATGACTCCGGTTAATAATTGTATTTAAAAAACTTTGTTTTTACTAAAATTCAAGGTGAAAGTTACCTGCTTATAATAATAATAATAATAATAATACATAAGAGGGGTGCCGGAAATGGGTCATTAGCATCTAGACCAAGTGGTTCTCTATGTCTTCCTAGAGAACAATCTGTCATCCACAAACGAGACCGCTCCGGTTAAGAGATGCTATTTTACGGCCAAGGCCAGACGCCACGCAGAAAACCCACAGCTCCAGGGCCGAGATTTCTTCCAGGATTTATTAATCTTAAGATTTTTGGTATAAACAATCTAAATGTGACGCCCTGCAGATTTCTGCACGTGCAAATAACATGTATGGAGGTTTCATTGTCCTCCGTATAGTCTCTACAAGTGAGATCATCAGATATTCCTAAGTTATGAAAATGGTAATTCAATCGAAAATGTCTACTCTCAAGAGTCCCATCACTCTTTTCAACTACTCTTTAGTGAGTTTCAGGCGAACACAGCCGATGCTTTGCGCAGTCTCAATGATCAAGATGGCCTTGTCGTAGCCATTCCATGATTCTGTAAATTACGAAGTATCTTGCTATGGGAATGACAAGCTTAGGTGAAAGAGGTGTTTGAGACAACCCCCCTCGTGTCAACAAGTTCGCTGCTTCATTCCCTTTATCGCCAGAGTGGCCCGGTGCCCAGATGAATATGACTGTGTTATTCAGTGCCAGGCGATTCAAGTCCTCGAATCATTCATAGATTCTCGATTGGAATCTTAACGCCTCAAGTACCCGAAGCGCGGCTTGACTAAGAAAATGCTGATTTGTTCCCATTATAACCTTTTAGTCTTACAGATCTGAACATATCTCAGCATGGCGAAGATTTCTGATTGAAAAACCGTCTCATATTGACAAACAGGAATCGATTCTTTTATTCTAGGTCCATATACTCCGGCACCAGATGACTTCATTCTAATATTTAAATTATTTTTTTAGGGTGTAAGCAGGCCAACCAGATATTGTGTTCTATTAAATGAGCATAGTTTTAATGAAGATGATATCGAAGAACTAACGTATTATCTTTGTCATTTATTTACACGATGTACAAGATCTGTTTCATACCCAGCACCCACATACTACGCACATTTAGCTGCATTTAGAGCACGAAATTATCTTAATGGGTAAATTAATATTTTATTATTTGGTACAAACTTATTTTTTCATCAATACAATTTAATTAATTTTTTAGGCATTCGATTGACATGGAAAATTTGAAAGCAACAGAACAACGTTTTCTAATTCAAAATAATTTCCATAAGAATAGTCCTATGTTTTTCGTTTAATAATTACAATCATTTGTTAAATTGTTAGTTAAGTGTAATCTTAATTAATATTCAATAAGTTTTTAATGAAGGCAATTAATATGATAAGTTTTCAATGGGGGCATCAATCTTCTAATTTGTATATTTTGTTTGTTAATAAAAATTTACACATTTATATGAGTACACGTTAGTTAAGTTTAATCTTAGTTAATATTCAAAAATTAAATTTTCAATGAAGGCAATTAATATGATAAGTTTTCAATTGGGGCATCAATTTTCGGCTGAACTTCTAATTTGTATATTTTATTTGTTATAAAAAATTGACGCATTTATATGAGTACACATTAGTTAAGTTTAAACTTAATTAATAAAAAATAAATTTTCAATGAAGGCAATTAATATGCTAAGTTTTCAATTGGGGCATCAATTTTCAGCTGAACTTTAATTTATATATTTTATTTGTTAATAAAAATTTACACATTTATATGAGTGCACGTTAGTTAAGTTTAATCTTAACTAATATTCAATAAATAAGTTTTTAATGAAGGCAATTAATATAAGTTTTCAATAGGTGCATCAATTTTCGGCTGAACTTCTAATTTGTATATTTTATTTGTTAATAAAAATTGACACATTTTTATGAGTGATCTTAAAATGCTGAATTAACCCAAGAATGAAATGCGGCGAGAGATGAGAAAATTATATTTCAATGAAAATCATGTGTGTCACTTCGTTTGTCGCCCATATCACTCTGGTATAAATTTATTTTAACTCTTTTTTATATTTAGAAAATTTTAATTATGTTGTTTTAGTTACAATCTTCTAATTTTTCGATTGCACCTTTCTTTTTAATACTATAACTCATTTTTGTTTTAAAAATGTCATAATAAATAATATATGTCATAATAATAGTTTATATTTTTTGTATTTATATACAGGCCGTTTTTGTACCATCTAGGCATATACCTGTCTGTAGTATGACTGAATACATCCGTTTAGTAATGCATCTAAGCGAGATGTATTATATACATATATTGTAAGGCTACAGATACGATACACAAAACTTTTGTTGTATGCATGCAGAGAGTGGGAGTTTTGTTGCATACAAATATTATGAATTATCTAAAAAACTTCCACTCTCCAAGCGTCTCCCAACTAATGTTAAATACATGTATATAATACATCTCGCTTAGATGCATTACTAAACGGATGTATTCAGTCATACTACAGACATGTATATGCCTAGATGGTACAAAAACGGCCTGTATAATTGAATTAATAAAACAAAAATACTAACTTAAATTAATTAGTTTTAATTAGGTCCTTTTTAGTGGGTATCATTGTAAATATTACAAATATGTCGATATTAGCAAAAGATATTCAATAAAGCAAACTTACTTTCAAATTATTTTTATACCATGTATATGAAATATGCTAAGTTTAGTCCCAAGTTTGTAACGCTTAAAAATATTGATGCTACGAACAAAATTTTGGTATAGGTAAAATCACCTAATTAGTCCATTTTCGGTTGTCTGTCCGCCTGTCTGTCAACACGATATCTCATAAACGGAAAAAAATATATCAAGCTGAAATTTTTATAGCGTGTTCAGGACATAAAAATTGCGGTAGAGTTCGTAAATAAGCTTCATAGGTCCATTGGGTCTTGGGTCCGTAAAACCCATTTTGTAAACCGTTTGAGATAAAACAAAAGTTTAAATGTAAAAAAGTTCCTTATAAAAAAATAAGACTGTTTGAAACATTTTTTTCGTAAATAACACTATTTACCCGTGAGAGCGCAACTTATATAGTATGTATTATATGGGCATATCAGTTACGTGTGAATGTATGTTTGGCTATCTTTTTTTAATTATATAACGTAAAAAAACAAACGATTACGTAATCAATACTGTCTACATGGTATTTCAACAATTAACTCAGTCATTTGTTGCTTTCACTTGTTTTAGCATGAATTAGTATTTTTATTTTTATACAATGTATATATATGAAATACAGTAGAACCTGCTTAAGTGAGACATTAAGGGATCTACAAATTTTTCTCAATTATAAATATTTCACTTATCCAGTGTCTCAGATATCTAGGTATAAATAAATATCTGCCTCATTTAAAGAGAGTTCCGTTAATAAAGGTCAGATTATTACTTATTTCAGTTATAGAAGTGCGATTAATAAATAAAATAACGTATTATCAATATCATTGCTGCTACAACAATTATGAATACCGTGGCTTCGCTGGAAATTTTGTGCCTTTTCTTTAATCATCGGTCCACTTATTCAGGGTATTCTGATAAACGTCAATACAAAGTCTAGTTGTCTGGTATTCGACACCGTCTATACAGGGTACTTCAACTATTATCTCAATCAATTGTTTATTATAACATGTATATATGAAATATATATAGTATATTAAGTTTAGCCCCAAGTTTGTGACGCTTAAAAATATTTTTATATGTGTTAATAGAATCATCTAATTAGTCCATTTTCGATTGTCCGTCCGCTCGTCCGTCTGCGAACACGTTAACTCAAAAACGAAAGAAGACATCAAGCTGTAATTTTTACAGCGCACTCAGGACGTAAAAAGTGAGGTCGAATTCGTAAATTAGCAACAAATATCAATTGAGACTTGGGTTCGTAGGACCCATCTTGTAAACTGTTAGAGGTAGAAAAAAAGTTAAAATGTAAAAACTGTTTCTTATCAAAAAATAAACAACTTTTGTTTGAAACATTTTTTTTGTAAACATCACTGTTTACTCACGAGGGCACATATTAGATGCAAATTTGGATAGTATGTAGTATATGGGAAAATCAGTTATGTATTTGTGACATGTACGTATGTGTTATGTGATGGAGTATTCAACACTGTCTATAAATGGTATTTCAACAATTAATTTAGTCAATTGTTGCTTTTCACTTGTTTAACACTGAAATTGTGCTCCTTTACCTCTACATTCAATAGTCTGTGCTTTTTGACAGCTTAGCAAAATCAAAATATAACCTTTAAAATTTCACCCGTCAAATTGAGACAAATTTTGACCTAGTTTCACTGTTTATAAGTAAGTTTCAGGTTTTTAGCTATTGAATTTTGTTTATTTTTTTAGTTTATTTCCTAACCGCGTGAATAGATTTCTAACGTTTATATAGCTAAATAAATTGCGTATTTAACATTCATGTAACATTCAAAACCGTTCTTTTATTTTATCTTTAATTTTAATGGAAACTTATAAAAAAAAATTATGATCATTTAGTGTTTTTTGTGTAATTACGTGATTATGACAAATTTATAATGTTAATAAGTTGTTTATTTACAGTGATAAAATAGATGTACGTTTTAATGGATTGGTTTGGAAAATACTAATGGTTTGTAAAATTAGTTCGAATGAAAATGTATAGTCTCTTTAAAAGGTATAAAATATTTTATTTTAAATATCGAGTACTATTTATTGAAACTTAAGACCACCTTAAAACTATGCTTAATACTAATTTGTTAAATATTTTAGATGCGAATTTTACTCAAAGCCAATTCAAGATTTTGTACGATATTTAAGTTCAGCTGAAATTTCAACAGCTTTAAGACCATTTTACTTCGCTGTTCATCCTGATTTGTTTGGTCAACATCCTAATCAAAGAGTAATTATGTATTTATATTTATTTTTTTTACGATAAGGCTATTCGGACACTATTGTGTATCTAACGGCTATCTGACGTTAACGCTATATTTAGCGATTTTTCGGGGAGAGTACGATAACTGTGGCGCTACGATTTGACTTGATAGAATATGGTTAAACATAGTAAAACAAATCGAAAATGAAGAGTACCAATTTTCGAGTTTTGGCTTAGTTTTTGAGTAATCGACTTTTAAAGCCTACATTTGTAATTACACATAAGTATGACAATTTTTTAATGTTGATTCGTTTAAATTTGGCATGTTCCTATGGATACTAAATTTTAAAACTAATATTTTGAAAGAATTCTGACAAACATTTACATATAACTTTTTTAATATGTCAAATTAAAACTAGTATACACTCACTATCTACTTTAACTGGTGAAAAATGATTTTTCCCTGTGAATGTGATTGCGTTCTTTAATGACTTTTTGTTTAACCCTGTGATGGCGTGTATTTACTGATCCTCAGAAAATCTGAGAAAAGCTAAAAAACTTAGATAATATTCTGTTCATGCTAATTATCTACTCCAAATTATCATAACTTAAGACTCACGTTAAATACACGATAGTGACTGAATAGCCTCACCTATTTTTTTAAAATTTCAAATACCATGATGAAACATTTTTATATTCACTTTTATAATAATAATTTTAAGAATGTAGAAAGAATGCAGCCAAAATGTGAGAATTTTACATTTTCTTGAAATATTTACTAATTGACTTTTGTGAATTTTTTCCAGGAAGTTAATGAAAATTCTTTAAAACAGTTAAGCTCCTTTTTAACCGCTGTACAAAGTAAAAAACCAATAAAGCCGATGATCGTACCTTTTTATGTACGAAAGAAAAGAAATCGAGGTAATTATAAATGTTAAAATACAAAAATCTGTTTATACGATGTTTAAAATTTTTTAAGGTTCTTTCAATCTTATAAATATCCAGTTAAAAAGTAAAGATACGCGCGAAGTGATTTTAACAATTTTAAAAGCTTGTGATTTATCTACAACATTTGTGAATCAATTACCACCGCCTCCAAAATCGGTGAAAACAGAAACGACTACTGGAAATTACAAGAGTGATAGTAGCTTTGTTCACGATATATTTGCCGACATACAGATAAAAATTAAAAAAAAGGCCGAAGAGACTACTTTAAAGTGTGTACGTTTTAACTTAATTTTACAAAAATACTTGTATTAATTGAATTGTTATTATTTCAGAAATTGGTTAAATAAAAATTCAGAATTAGCTAAAGAGAGAACAGATGCTGAACAGCCAATCGTAGAAGAAATTAATCGCCTTAAAGAATCTTTAATAGAAACATTAAAATTGAGGGCAATTAAATGGGAATGTGGCTGGAATATTTCTCATTTTCGAGGATGTTTAGAAGCCTTTCAGTCATTAAGTAATCATTATCCAGAGATATTGAAAAATTTAGAAGGTATGTATTATATTTTTAAATGTAAATTTATGGCAAATATGTGGTACTCCAATATTTTGGTTCATTTTTTATTTAGGGGTTATTTCGCCACTCTGAGCTCTAAGCTATAAGCTTGTCATTCAAGTGATAGAAACTCTGTTTTATATTCCTGCTGAACGAAAAGGTTCGATATATGCTCGATTAATGTTGGGAAATATTGAAAACTTATGTTTGAATTGTTCAATATTTATAACAACAAAACTTTCAAAAATTGAAAACGTAATATTAAAACTGGGACGATTATGATATTCGTGACGCTGCGATTCGACTGGTTCTTACAAATCTTATTAAAATAAAACGAAAATAAAGGATACAATTTTTTGAATTTGGGTTTATTTTGATTTATTAAAACTTTTTATTTCAAGTATTTTCCATTTCTTTGTTAGGTTTTACGTACTGTCGATCTAGTTTAAAATTCTCAAAAAATAATATTTAGTGTGATTTAAAAAAAATTGTCTAGAAATGGTACCCCGAATTAGATTTTAATTTTGTGATTCATTCACTCTCTGATCCACGGGTTGCCACTCACGGGCTGTGAGTTTTTTTTGCTTTTTGTTACTCTTTATTTTCGCTTTATTAGGCTATAAATAGGCAAATATCTCCTTAAAATCGTGGCGACACGGATGTTAAAAGTTATTATTCGTAGAAATATTATTTGGAGATCCGTCAAAGGCAAATGTAATGTTTCTCATTCAGAGGCAATTAAAGCTTTGTAGGACGCAAATAAAGTGGCTAGGTAAAATAGATCAGAGGTCGCTCTAAAAATGTAAATCAGAGATCCTTGATAGATAGGTGAAATATGTGTACCAATGTGTACAGCTTTTGGCTCCTAATGTATAATTTAATGGTTTATTCTTTTTTAGGTCGAACTATAGTATTTGCACCATTTACTGGTGTTAGTATGGAAGGTGATGTATTGCTTAATACCGGAGATGTAAGACATAATTGGTTAGATGTAAGTTTACAATATTGAATTGCATATTAACAAATGCATTTTGTTATTGTTGAAAATACTGAAAATTTAACTTAAATTATTTTTTAGCTACTAAGAAATGTCACAAGTTATGATTTACTACTAACGAAAATACCATCATTTGAAAAAGCTGTGTCGCAAGTATTGTTAAATATAAAAATTGGTAGAAGGTATTTGAAAGATTTATAAAGTATGTTACAGAAATCCTTAGCCACGAAAAATATCTCGTTGTTTAAGTTAGAAACGAAAAAAAATGTTAAACGAAAGTTGTTGAAAAAACCTGGAATTTTGTTAATTCGAATTCGTAACTAATAACACATAATCACTTTTTATATAATTATTCGTTACCAAAAAATATACTTATTTTATTTGAAACATTTTTTCATAATATTTAAATCAAATAAATTCAGCAGAAATTATTAATAGAGCGAATTTTAGATTTAAATTCTGTTTTAACCTACGAATATTTCGAATTTTATTTTATAAGGAACAACGCTTGAATTTAAAGTGATCTTCTTTATTTTATAAGTGATGAATTTGGATTGACTTTTAAATGACCTTGCAGGTCAAATATTTTCCTATATATAGCTTATCCTTCAAGCTTCTTATTAAATGGTGACTAAAGGCTTCTGCCCTCTGGAAAAAAGGAAAGCACTTTAAATTATAAAAGATAAAAAAATTCATAATTAATTAAGAATATTTTATTTTCAAATCATTTTCTATCTTTATTTGGTATGTTGAATTAAGGGAAGGGGAGAGGTAATTATATTTATTCGTGAATAAAAATGTTTATTTGTTCGTGAAGTTTCGTGAAGATTTGTTGTTGAAGTTAATTATATTTGTTCGTGAAGTTTCAGTTTTAAATTTTTTTCGAAGTGGAAGAAGCGTTATAAATGCCACCTCAAAATTATAAAAAGCATTGTTTTAAAGATTTTCTTCTGTAGCATTTGTCCCCATTTTAGTTATACCATTAAGCGAATTTTGTTGTAATATATTTTGTTATTTGTAGAAAATTTATGCCGAGAGTCATGGTTGCTGAATATGAAAAGCATCTTGTTACCATTACTACGACTTTAAATGATTATAAAGGCCTTTACAAATATCCAAAAAAATGGCCAAAATCTCTAGAAAATTTTGAAATTGTTATCGAAACGTAGGTTAAAATTCTACTTAAAGCATTATTATCAAGAAATAATATAGTTAATGGTTAATTTGCATATATATTAGTGACATATCTAGGTATCGATATTATTTGTTCCCACATCGTTCAGTTACATTCAGTACTCTTGCAGGGTAGTGATCGACATTAAAAACGCCAAATGCCAGGAAATAGTTAGGGAAAATGATAAAAATACTCTAAATTCTCTAAAATCAAATTCTAAAGACCTAATTTACCATCCAATATCTCGAATTGTGAATATCTGCATTATTTTTACACATTCTTCACTTTTTTTTATTCAGAATATGACGCTAACAGACATTTCTGTATTTTTTGTTTTTCAGAAACTTAATTATTTTAGAGTAATTATTTTAAGATATTTTTCAAACCTTAGCTTAACAAGTACTGAAATAAAACAATGTTACTGAAACATTATTGATATGTATGCAAAAATTAAATTTTTTAACAGATAATTCCAAAACTAGAAAATATTGTTCTTTGGATCTATGTTTGTTATTAACTTGGTTGAAAAGTATTCTTTAATTTTATTATAGGGAAGCTGGTCCATTAACACTTTCTCCAACTGGTCAGTTTATTGTACCTTCATCTTGTCCTGGATTTCTTTTGATTGATTTTATATCTGAAAATTTAGAAGAAGCGAAAAAACGTTTAGAAGAGTACAGTAGGTATGTATTTACAATGCATTTAAAATTTGTTCGATATGAACCCCCTCCCTACAGTTGACGAAGATCCTACCCGATTGAATCTACAATAAATCATATAACGGTTAACGAAAGTTTTAACAATCGAAACAAACTTTGTATAGAGTTCATAAAATGCGCTAAAAAAAATTCTCTGAACAACGAATGATTTTTAAACCCCGACCCAAAACTAGAGGTTATTATAAATTTGACTGCTATGTGCGTCTGTCTGTGGCACGATAGCTAGTTTCAAGAAACTCAAAAAGGCGGTGAAGGGGAGGGGGTGTGGTTTATTTAACTTTTGTAAATTTTACTTGTAAAAATTAGTTTATTTGAGTGTGTATTTTTTTCAGAGATAAAGAACTCGAAAAAGAATTGTATATTCTTGTTAAAAAAGAATTAAAACTAAACGGCTTACATAAGGATGATGCTATAACACCTGAATTGATGATTGCATGTTGTAATCGTTTGTTAGAAAATAAGAATGATTTACAAAACTTTAATAATCTGAATTTAAACATTACTACTTATTATTCGGTTTTAACCAATGGTGTTGTATGTATTCCATGGAATTGGAATTTTTAGTTTAAACCAGATAGAGTGATATATGTCTTGTGATTTTGAAAAACGTAATAAATTTAGATGTACAAACGAATTATTTTAGAATAAATAAAGTCACAATTACATTTATATTTGGAATTATTTTCCCTCAAATTTTTACTTTCACGTAGACGAAAAATATACATAAATATACCTAATTTTGTATGCCTATATTTCATGATTGCAGTGAAAGAAAAGAGGGGGGGGGGTTGTATTGCAAAATTTATTTTTGTTTGAAAATGGTTTTTAATACAAAAAAGTTTTGGGCAAAATTTTGTGTTCTTTTGATTTTTGAATGGCGATTTTCTTTTGATCTCAGTACTTTCCTGGCTTGACATTAGGCTAGTGTGTTTTAAGCAATCAAGAGTTTAAGTTTTAAGCAATCAAGTGTTTAAGTTTTAAGCAAATAAGGCCCCCTACAACGAAAAAACTCAAAGGATACATAATTATATATTATATCTAGACGTTTTTAGACGAGAACTCGCTTTATTTTAAGCCAGATATTTATTTAATAGATTTATTAACTGCGGATTAAGATATAGCGTAAAAATGTGACCTTTCTACTTAGAGAAACTTTTGTTTTAACGTATATGTGTCAACAGTAGATTTCGATTTTGTATCAAATTGCATTGAATAAATTAAGTATTAGAAGAATTGTGGAGTGCCTGAACTAATTCTAGAAGAATCAAAAGACTTCGATATAAAAACAGTTTCGTTTAATTGAAGTCTGATTTTCTGGCATCGTTGATATTTTTAGTTTGTAGTTCTTGATATGTTCAAGAATATTTTTAAGTTATGGCTTTCCGAAATTATACCTTTCTAAGTTATGGCTTTCCGAGTGTTTGGGCTCATTTGGCGTTGTGAGATGTGAAACAAAATGGAATACATATTTGCTTACCATAGCGTGGCAATTAACAAATGGTAACTAACGTGACTTCCGTTCGGTTTCCATTACTCCACGCGTATTTTACCTATATATATATTTTTCGCATCAATACAAAATTTTTGCGGCCAAACATTTTTTCGCGTTAAGCTATGGAAACCGAGCAAAAGTCATGTTAAATTGCCAAATCACGTTATCTTAGGATCCTCTTTAAATCGTGTTTTTGCATTGTCATTAATGCCCTTTATAAGTTTGCGTTTTTAACATATAAATCTTATATTGAAGTGTTTTTAAATGTATGCATTATTATGTAGTTAAAACAATGCTAATTTTGATAAGATTAATTTGGAAAACTAATATTCATTAGTTAAAAGTATGACACAAATTTTCCTATAAAGAGAATTATAATAAGCGGCACTCGTTTTTTCCATAAAATATATTTAATGTGATGGTATGAATGACATATGTGTTAAGAAAATGTTTTTCTTATGTAACTGATTTTCTCAAAATCTTTAGGCATCATTATTTCAAAAACTATGGTGTATATCCAAAATTTTACTCTTAATTTTTGTCTAATTTTACCAAGTTCTAACAGAATCCACCCTCAAAATTTGAGACGTAAGTCTCAAATATTTTCATTCACTCATTTTTTTTTTTGGAATGTCCTTAATTCAATTCATATTTCAAATATTCTGTGAAAGTTTACAATTTTGCCTTTCTCTTATAATAATAATGTTGTGTGTGAAATATTTTATTTACATGTGCAAATTGATATATTTATTGATTTGTTTTTCATGTATTTCATAAATATTTCCCCTAAAATTGTCAAAAAAAGGGATCGGCATCATACAAAAAAAAAAATATGCACATAAATTAAATGAATAAGAATTGATATATCAATGACACAACAAACAACACACGAAGCAAAAACCACTGAAAAAGCAAAATATTTGAAAAAAATCACATATAGAATTGATGGTCGGTAAACGTCAACAAGAGTTACGTTATTCAATGAAATCAGTCGGCATCTCTTAATAATTTACAATAAATACGTATACAAAAGTTTTTTTAG
The DNA here is from genome assembly GCF_905475395.1 of Chrysoperla carnea. Classification (NCBI taxonomy): domain Eukaryota; kingdom Metazoa; phylum Arthropoda; class Insecta; order Neuroptera; family Chrysopidae; genus Chrysoperla; species Chrysoperla carnea. The sequence goes on from NC_058339.1 coordinate 60,800,549, forward strand.
GTATATTAAGCAGGTAAGTTCTATATATTAAGCCATCAATAACATATTATGATTTTTTTTTAATGTTTGCCGCTGATATGTGAATAATATAAAAAACGAGATTTTTAATTTCTAAACTTTTTTGATATTTTTAAATTTAAAGAAATGAACTTATTTACATAAAGGTACTTTAAAAATTACTTCTTTTTACACTTTCATTAACTCTTAGCTCATTCAAATATTTTAGCAAAAATTACAAAGCATAATTGTTTTTCTATACCAATTGCGGATCCAGAAAAAGCAAGGTGGAGACATTAGGAACCCTAGGAACATTTTTCCCTGATTAATTCATAGACAAATACGATAAATTCTGAGGTATCAATTAAATAATTGGTCCGAAAATTTCACCTCTGGTATCAGTAGGAACCGGATAAAACACGTTGCAATGAGTATTAGAAAATGCTACGTGTCCGTGTATTTGGAGCTTAGTGGAACCACGCCTGCCTCAGCGTATGCAGCAATGCATTCGCGATAACTAAAAAACAAAGGGGTCTCTTGATAGAATTTGCTTCAGGCCCCTCGCTAGCTTAATCAGGTATTGCCTGGTATATGATTTTTGTCAAAATTACCCAAAAGAATAATTTTAACGAAATTAGATACAAAAATATTTTGCCCTTTAAAAAAATCGATCGAGAAAATAACAAAAAAAAAAAGTTTTATTTGAAATTTGATGTAATTTGGTATAAAGGTACTTAATTCTGACTCAAGAAATACAATAATCGGGGTTATTTAACGGGTGAAGAGTTTTTGAGATATCGCCTAACATTTTGTACTGAAAGCTATTATTTCGGAGCGAGTCTTAAGATTTCTAAAAAATGCTTATTAAGTAAAATGAACTTGATTTTTGTGTTTTTTGATAACAGCAAGCTCAGGTGTATCAATCAACGAAATTCGCGCGGAATATCACCACTCGTATCCGAATGTGGTCGATATTTCAGAAACTACTCATATAATCTTCAAAGAGATCAGATTTTTGGGTAAAATCTAGTATCGAGTGAAGAAGGCGTTTTGGAATCATTCCTCGTATAGTTAATATATCAAAAAATACTAGCCCAATTGTTAAAGGACTCCATTTTTATAATTAAACCATGCATATATGAAATATACATAGTATATTAAGTTTAGTCCCAAGTTTGTAACGCTTAAAAATAATGATGCTAGGAAAAAAATTTTGTCATAGCTGTTCATAAAATCACCTAATTAGTCCATTTCCGGTTGTCCGTCCGTCTGTGGACACGATAACTCAAAAACGAAAAAAGATATCGAGCTGACAGCGTACTCAGGACGTAAAAAGTGAGGTCAAGTTCGTAAATGAGCATCATAGGTCAATTGGGTCTTGGGTCCGTAGGACCCATCTTGTAAACCGTTAGAGATAGAACAAAAGTTTAAATGCAAAAAATGTTCCTTATAAAAAAATAAAAAACTTTTGTTTGAAACATTTTTTTGTAAACATCACTGTTTACCCACGAGGGCGTTAATTAGGTGCAAATTTTATAGTATGTATTAATATAGGAATATCAGTTGTGTGTGTGTCTATTTAAAAGTGAATATCTTTTGTTATTTACGTGACGTCAAAAAAACAAACGATTGCGCATCAACACTGTCTATACATTTTTGTATGTGTTATGTGATAAAGAAATCAACACTGACTATGCATGGTATTTCAACAATTAACTCAGTCAATTGTTTCTTTTCACTTGTTTTTCATTTAAATTTACAGAATATCGCCGATTTTTGTTGCAGCTCACACGTCTGTGCGTACAATCCGTCTCTGGCAGCAGTTGTATTTTGTTTTTATTATAGATATTTCATTTGTAATTATTTTCATATTCATAATTTGAAGTAATGACAGGAACATATCTTGAAGGTTTAGTCAGTTTAATGGATGAGGTTCTTTTTATTTGATTTGTAGTCAACATATTTTTGTGGTAGTATCTATATTATTTAGAATGCACAGTAGGATCGAGATAGCAGGTAGCAGCAATGTTTTACAATCTGTGTAACATGATCGTTCATTATGATCGATTATTTAATGTTTTCTATCATAATATCAAAGAAAACAAACATACAAATTTATTTTGTTTACATTTACAGTAGAATCTGGATACATTGACGTAGCTAAGGAGTTTATTTAAGAAAGGAAAGCGTCCATCTTGCCCCTAAAATATCCTGTGGATCTTTGAAAAGTTACATTTTTTTAGGATGTAAAATTTTTGGATTTAGGAATAAATTGAACCGAAGAAAATTTCTATTATAGTGTCCCATTTTTGAACACAAGGGTTAAAAACTTCGAAACACAACCAACTCTATAATCGACAAACTCAACCCCAAAAATTCGTAATCACTACAATATTCCTGGTCTATAAAATTTTCGGTCTATTTTTTCCATGTCTATTTTTTCCGATTACCAAAATTTTTGTTGTATTTTTCTCGTGAATCTTATATTAACGCTTTGCGTGGAGATTATCAAAAAAGAAGTGTTGCTTTTTTGAAGCTCAAAGTTGTATCTGTTGATACCATCAAAACGACGTAGAACTTTTGAAAAATAAAAATTTTTTAATCAAATTTTTCTACTTTTCGATTATTTATAATCAGGATCGTTCTACAGTTCTCACTAAAGTAAGTATAATACTATCTGGTTGAATATCGGTATTTCAGATAATTATTTATTACTTAAACTGTTTCTCTTGCCCATCCCTTGCTAAACTAATTCTGGGATTTCGACGGATCTGGTGTTTTTTATCTCTTAAAGAGCCATTTTACTTTTTATTGTTTAGAGGTCACTTCGTTTCCCAAACAGCTACTGCTTCAAGAAAATTAATGATTTTTATTGGTCAATATTTATAAAAATAAATATTAGCCGTTGTTGGAACAATAATATTATAGTAAATTATTTTTATGTGGAAAAATAATATTAAATTATTTTTCGGGAAAAACGGCGTTGCAAGAATTACGTTTCTTTCGTGCCAAAATTTTGTATTCAAGAAAAAAACTTGGATCATTATAGCTCTAAGTAGAAGAGTCAAGCCGGTTTCAGCGCAGTTTGACCTCAAGTAACCCCGGATGGTACACTTTTCAAAAAAGGGCAAACCTAGGTGAATGTTGGAAACCTCAGTTGAAGGCGAAGTTGGAGGGGATAGATGACGTCATTGACCAATAGTAAATCAAGATGGCGTTGGGAGGTGTGGTGGGGGTGAGGAATGACATAAACGGGGCTTGACCAATAGTGGTGGGGAGTGAACGGGGGGGGGGGGGGAACGTTGACATCATGTACGTTTTGGCCCAGTTGGATGGTACACTTTTCCAAAAAGGGCAAACCTAGGTGAATGTTGGAAACCTCGGAAGTTGGAGGGGATAGATGACGTCATTGACCAATAGTAAATCAAGATGGCGTTGGGAGGTGTGGTGGGGGCGTGGCTGACAGAGCGTTAGTGTGTTTCTTGGCGGAAGTGGGGCTTAAAGTGGTGGGCGCGGTTTTGGAAGTGGGGGTTAAAGGGGGCGGGAATTGGACGTTAGATGAGATAATCGAGCCCACTTTCAGCCCAGTTGGATGGTACACTTTTCCAAAAAAGGGCAAACCTCGGTTGAATGCGAAGTTGGAGGGGGGACGTCATTGACCAATAGTAGCGCTGTAAAAATCAAGATGGCGTCGGGAGGTGTGGTTGAATTGGTGGGGGAAGGAATGGCTGCCTAAGCATTGATGACGTCATTGGCTTTGACCAATAGTGGCGGAGAGTGAACGGGAGGCGGGACGTTGACATTAGTCAGCAATTTTCAAGAATATGTTAATTTGACCTTGAAAAATATTGTAATTTAACACTTTAAATATACATGATAAAATTCAAGACACGTGACCGGATGTTAATATTTTTTTTTTTTATTGAATTAGCAATGTAATATGACACTTGAAATTTACATAATAAAAATACATGTTCAAACTTGTTTGAATGGACTTTGATCTTAAAATAATTTTACACGTGTCAGCTATTCTCAAAAATATGTTGAAATAGATTTGACCTTGAAAAATATGATATCATCATCTTGTAACAAGTTCAAACTTGTTTGAAATAATTTTACATGTGTCAAAACACGTGACCGGATGCTAATATTTTTTTATGATTAGCAATGTAATATGACACTTGAACGTGTTAGATAATAATTTGCAAATCTGAATTCCAAGAAAAGAATATTATGAGTCAGCAATTTTCAAGAATATGTTGAAATAGATATCATCTAACCTTGAAAAATATTGTAATTTGACACTTTAAGTATACACGATAAAATTCAAGATACGTGACAGGATGTTAATATTTTTTTATGATTAAGCAATGTAATATGACACTTGAAATTTACATAATAAAAATACATGTTCAAACTTGTTTGAATGGACTTTGATCTTAAAATAATTTTACACGTGTCAGCAATTTTCAAGAATATGTTAATTTGACCTTGAAAAATATGATATCATCATCTTGTAACAAGTTCAAACTTGTTTGAAATAATTTTACATGTGTCAAAACACGTGACCGGATATTAATATTTTTTATGATTAAGCAATGTAATATGACACTTGAAATTTACATAATAAAAATACATGTTCAAACTTGTTTGAATGGACTTTGATCTTAAAATAATTTTACACGTGTCAGCAATTTTCAAGAATATGTTAATTTGACCTTGAAAAATATGATATCATCATCTTGTAACAAGTTCAAACTTGTTTGAAATAATTTTACATGTGTCAAAACACGTGACCGGATATTAATATTTTTTATGATTAAGCAATGTAATATGACACTTGAAATTTACATAATAAAAATACATGTTCAAACTTGTTTGAATGGACTTTGATCTTAAAATAATTTTACTTTAATCATCATCCTGCTACAAGTTCAAACTTGTTTGAACATGTTCAAACTTGTTTGAACATGTTTAAACTTGTCTGAATTCCAAGAAAAAATAATTAGTTTGAATTACGATTATAAAAATATCAAATTACAACTTTTTTAGTGGTGGGGATAATGCTATAAAAAGTGATGTACGTAGCTGTTGAAGTATCTCTTTTGAAATTCACCTTTGCTTCAGTTAGTTTTTTCCGCATATATTTTTTACGTTATTTTTATTATTATTATTATTATTATTATTATTATTATTATTATTATTATTATTATTATTATTATTATTTTTTTGTTTTTGGTATATTTATTATTCTAAACTTAGTCTATATATTTTATACAAAAAACAAATATTACTCAGTTGTAAGTTAACTTTAGTGTTGAACGTTCGGTAACGTATATTTTGCTTAGTATTTGAAAATATAACGGTAAGTGTAAAATTTTTTAAATATTATTGTGAAACTTAAATATAATTTTTTGAAAGATGGACACCTACGAACGAAATGTTATGCAGACGCTAAACGTGGTACCTCAAGGTGGTAGCACTGATATGATGAAGAAAGTGGAGAGAGCGTTGAGGCTCATCAAGACGGTGGAGGAAGCTGAGCGATGGATGATACTTAATAAGCAGAACATCCGCTTATTCAAAAAGATGTTGATGTTAAAGAAAGAAAATCCTCTGCGTCTTGAAGCTAATATTGGACTTTGTAAATCATACCAGCGGCAACTTCACCGACTGCGATTAGATTTAGTTAAGCAAGGTGGTGGTGTCACCAAAAAACAAAATCGACATCTAATCTGGGAGACAATTGAAACCCACCACCAGGGCAGGGTGAAGACTGGTATGATTACCAATTTGGATTATAAAGATCCAAATATATTTTTCAACCGGGCATTTCCAATGTTTAGAAGACACGTTCGGCGTGAGCTAGTGAATCATCCCCTCAAGGTAAGTAAAATTTAAGATTTATAATTTAAATAGTCTAATGAGATTTTATTTCAGGTGTATATTATGTTCACGGGCAATTTCATTAAGCCCACCACCAAAGAGGAGGATTTGAAAACTTTTATAACGTCGGCCAAGGAAATGTATCTGACAACGGACATGCAGGAGTGGTACACTGATCATGTCAAAAACTATTTGTTGAAAAAATTGGAAGAATTCCAGGAACGCGATAGCGGTTGGGCTCTTGACATGATCATAAATATTCGAGTCCACATGAATAAGTACTCTCCGATCACAGCTGGAACATTTTGTGAACTACCACCAGTCATCAAAAATAAATTGGCTGTGATTAATGTCCAGAATAAAGACCAACATTGCTTTTTATGGTCGATAATGTCAGCACTTTACCCGGTTGAAAAGGATCCTCAACGTTTAACTAAGTACCCGCACTATAAATATCATTTAAAATATGATGGATTAAAGTTTCCCATGTCTCTGGATCAAATTAATAAATTTGAAAAGATGAACCCGCAGCTATCGATTAACGTGTACGGCTACAAAGTTACGTTTCTACGTGATTTAGAAATTTTCCCTGTACGCGTTAGTTCGAACACTGCGGGGAAGAAAATTCATCTATTGGCTGTGGAGAATGGGAACAGTCACCACTTTTGCTGGATAAAAAATTTAGCAAAGTTGAGTCAATCGGGTGTAACAAAACGCGAGCATAAAATATTTTTATGTGATCGATGTCTCAACTATTTTGCTACAGAAGTCAAACTCCAACAGCATTCAGTAAATTGTGGTGAAAAAGAAGCGGTGCGGGTACGAATGCCTGAAACTGATGACGAGCGGTTCGTTGAGTTCAAAGATTTCAACAGCAAGGAACGTGTTGAGTATATGGTGTACGCTGACTTTGAGGCGTTATTGGTACCACAACATCATGAAGACATGGAAATGGATCATGGGTCTTATACAAAAAATATTCAAAAACATGTACCCTACAGTGTAGGTTACTATGTTCATTGTACCCATGATCCCAACCAATCGTTTTATAAGGCATACCGTGGTGCTGATTGTGTCAAGTGGTTTGTTCATGAACTGGAACAAGTAGCGTACTCATTAGAGCAAAAAATAAAACACGTTAAACCAATGTATCCGCTCACCGTCGAACAAGAACTGGATTTTATGTCAGCAGAGAAGTGTCACATTTGTGGTAAAGATTTCGTATCCAATTCCATACGTGTTCGCGACCATTCACATCGCACAGGTAATGTAATTTATTTATTATTTTTTAATTTCATCTAATTTTATATTAATCTATTTTAGGTATCTACCGTGGAGCAGCACACCAATTTTGTAATCTGCATTATCAAGATTCAAGGGTGATACCTGTTGTGATGCACAACTTAAGTGGATACGATTCGCATTTTATTATTGAAGCTCTGCTGACGGAAATCGACGGTCAAGTTGATGTGTTGCCCATCAACAAAGAAAAGTACATCAGTTTCACAAAGCACGTCTCGGACATTCAATTAAGATTCATTGATTCCTTCCGATTTCTCGCAGACAAGTTGGAAAATCTGGCCTCATATTTAGATAATGATAAAAAATCCATTTTACATAAAGAGGTAAATGATAAAAAATAAATAATTTTTAATACAGGGTTGTAATTTGTTTTTTAATTTTTTATAGGTCAGTAATGATGAACAATTTCAATTGCTGACGAGAAAAGGTGTATTTCCATATGAATACATGAGTAGCTGGGGACGTCTCCAAGAGACAAAATTACCACCAAAGGAGGCGTTCTACAGTGTGTTAACAGATGAACACATAACGGATGAGGATTATAACCATGCGATACAGGTATGGAACACATTCAATTTACATACACTAGGTGATTATTCAGACCTGTATATGAAAACTGATGTGTTACTACTTGCGGATATTTTTGAAAATTTCCGTAACACTTGTATTCATAGCTATAGTCTTGATCCTAGTCACTATTACACACTTCCTGGCTATACGTGGAGCGCCATGTTGAAATACACCAATATCAAATTGGAATTGTTCACGGATATTGATGACTTGTTGTTTATCGAGAAAGGAATCAGAGGCGGTGTAAGTCAATGTTCTAATCGCTATGCTAAGGCAAACAATAAGTACATGGAAGAGGGGTATGATAAAACTCAAGAAGATGTCTACCTTATGTATTATGATGTGGTGAACCTATATGGTGCAGCAATGTGTGGATACCTACCAACAGGAAATTTTAAGTGGGTCGACACACCAAACATCGAGGATGTTGCAGATGATTCACCAGTCGGGTACATTTTAGAAGTAGACCTTGAAATACCCCAACATCTACATGATAACTTTAGCGATTTACCGCCATGTCCGGAGACAACGAAACCACCTGGATCAAAACAAAAATATCTTCTGTCAACCCTTTACAATAAGACCAACTATGTCGTGCACTACAGGAATTTAAAACTGTATACACAACTCGGTGTTAAGGTAACAAAATACCACCGTGTGTTACAATTCGATCAATCTGCATGGTTGAAACCATATATTGATTTCAATACCGAGATGCGCAAGAACGCCTCAAATGAGTTTGAAAAAGCATTATTCAAACTCATGATTAATGCCATCTTCGGTAAAACCATGGAGAATGTGAGGAAACATCGGGTTGTGTACATACGAAAAAATTGGGATGGAAAACATGGTGTGAAGAAATTAATTGCCAATCCCAATTTTCACAGTATGATGGTGCTCGACAATGACGTCAGTATTGTTGAAATGAAAAAATCACAGATACGTTTCAACAAACCCATCTACATAGGCTTCACAATTTTAGACATATCGAAAACGTTTGTGTATGACTTCCACTACAACTACATGTACCAACGGTACAACCCCACAAATGTCAGGTTATTATACACAGACACCGATAGTCTAATTTATAGCGTGAAAAATACTGACGTCTATGAGGTCATGAAACAGGATATTAATCGTTTTGATACGGCTGACTATGCACCCGACAACATCTATGGTATGCCACTACGTAATAAGAAAGTCAAGGGTTTAATGTCCGATGAAAATAATGGTGATGTTATGCTAGAATTTGTCGGATTACGTAGCAAAATGTATGCTATTCGGGTGCAAAATAAAAAAGAGACTAAACGATCCAAGGGTCTCAAGAAGTCAGCTATCCGAAAACTTACTTTTGAGGACTATAAGCGGTGTTTGCTTGAGAACCGTAACTTTTACCATGTTCAGCAAAGCATCCAATCCAAGCGACACCGCTTACATACCATCAAACAGCAGAAAGTGGGCTTATCACCATTTGACCAAAAACGATACATTACTCACAATTCATGTGAAACAAAACCATGGGGCCACTATAGCATTATTTGTTGAGTGTAAGTATTTTATATTTTTTGTTTTTAATATTTAGCTAATTTTTGCTGTTGTTTCAGAAATGTGTCCTGCTGTTGTGATGATCCTCAAAGTGGTTCGGTATTGTGATAGGTGTACAAACAATTGATAGAGTAGTGCGCATGAACAATTGATAGAGTAGTGGTGGGGGTGTCAAAAAACTGATAGTTAGGTTGAATTATTATAGAAAACAATTTAGTGTTAGTTTAAACATACAAAATGCAAGACTTTGGTAATCATAATAGTGATAACAACTGTATTGTTAATATGATTAAAGATAATTGTAGTTTAAGTACTTTAAACAATGTGTTAACAAAGTATTTTAAAACATTAGTTAATATGGCAATTAAATGTGGTCGACCGGAAACTTTAAACTACCTTATTGATAAGGTAGAACAAATGGACTTAGAAGTGAAATTTTCCCCATCGTCAGACGATGAAGACAAACAAATTTGGAACTGGATTTTAAAAAATATCCACTCTGGACAAACAGATGGAATTGTAGGACTATCCATTTTTGAACAATCTTACTACAGTGTATTTACATCAAACGAGTTATCCGACTATGTTCAAGTGAAAGAAATGACTGAAAATTATCTTATGAAGAAAGATGATGATGATGACAATGGACACTTTTCAGAATAATAATTATAATGTATTTTCGATAATTTATAAATATATATTTTTTAAATATTATTATAATACAACTCTGTTTTATACTTTTCAGAATAATAATTATAATGTATTTTCGATAATTTATAAATATATATTTTTTAAATATTATTATAATACAACTCTGTTTTTATATGTTAGAGATAAAATTTTACAATAAAAATAATATTTTTACAATGTGATATTTTTTATTTTTTTTTTATAAATCACAAGTATGTTCACAAAAGCGGTCCACTATGACAAATTTTTTATTGTTACAAGTATGTTCATAAAAACGGTCCACTATAAAATAAGACTTTTTTGTCAATATATGAATTGTGTAAAGAGTCGTACCCTAACCGGACTTTAACTTTGGATCCACGTTTAGCTAAGACCTTTTCCACTAAATAAATGTTTGGATCGTGAACTTTTTGTAATTCTTCGGCATAGAAACCACCCTTTATATCATCGTTGTTGTAGTCCTTTAGTAGATATGTTCTTGGGTTTGTAAGCAGATACAGACCAATATTAAACAGGTTAAATCCAGTATTAAACAGATACAGACCAGTATTAAACAGGTCAAAACCAGTATTAAACAGGTTATAACCAGTATTAAACAGATACAGACCAGTATTAAACAGATACAGACCAGTATTAAACAGGTCAAAACCAGTATTAAACAGGTCAAAACCAGTATTAAACAGATACAGACTTTCGCTGATTTTACTCTGGTTTTACTCCGGTTTTCACCGATTTTGCTCCGACTTTCGCCGATTTTACTCCGGTTTTACTCCAGTTTTCACCGATTTTGCTCCGACTTTCGCCGATTTTACTCCGGTTTTACTCCGGCTTTCACCGATTTTACTCCGACTTTCGCCGATTTTACTCCGGTTTTACTCCGACTTTCGCCGATTTTACTCCGGCTTTCACCGATTTTACTCCGGCTTTTTAATTTTTGATAAAGTTATTATAAACTTGTTATTTAATTATATTTGTTTTCTTCAAGTAATGGATTATAGATAGTATTTCTCTTCTGATGTTTGTAGAATGTAGTCTTCTTAATTTATCAATTATTATATTACGATCACTATTGGAATCAATATTTTTTTTTTTTTTTTTTTTTTTTTTTTTTTTTTTTTTTTTTTTTCAATACTAGGTTGAAAAAACTGTTTAATACTGGTTTTGACCTGTTTAATACTGGTTTTGACCTGTTTAGAAACAGACCTGTTTAGAAAGAGACCTGTTTAGATATAGACCTGTTTAGAAAGAGACCTGTTTAGAAACAGACCTGTTTAGAAAGAGACCTGTTTAGAAACAGACCTGTTTAGAAAGAGACCTGTTTAGAAAGAGACCTGTTTAGATACAGACCTGTTTAGAAAGAGGTCTGGTTTTCAAATCTAACAAGCATCATCAATCAACCCATATAATATGCTCTTTATATTGAATATAATAAATCAACTTGTACTATAGATTAGATAAAAAAATTTTATTTAAAAAAATTATAATTTTATATTAAAACAAAATACATTTATAAACTGCAATCATGCAAAAAATCATCTTGAGAAAGAATTTATTCAGGATTGTGTTAAAAATTCGACGCACCAATATATATATATATATATATATATATATATATATATATATATACAGGGTATTCTGTTATTAACTACACACCGCCTTTTATGATGTAAAAATATTTAATTATTTCCTATGATGGCTTTAAGTTACCAAAGCTTGCAGTTTATACTTTTTATATACCGTACAGTGTGCAACACTATTTTTGGATACATCATGGTTGATAATTCCTGTTTCATATTTATATGATCTTTTAGGTAGGGTGTCACACATAAAAACACTACAAAAATACGGAATTTTAAATTGTTTAGCATACGCATGTAGATCTGTATCGTAAAGTGCTCTGGGTTGTATTGAAATTTTAGTCTTAGTTACATTGCATTTTCATAAACAACAACCCGCTCTGGGTGTTTATTACCAGAAAATACAGACACACAAACATATCATGGTCGTCTATTTTCAGATTCACTATGAACAATAATATGTGGCCCTAGTGGTTGTGGTAAAACCAATGTTATGTTGAATTTAATTTAAGATGAAAATGGTTTACACTTTGAAAACATTTATGTTTACAGTAAATCTGATTACTAACCGAAATATCAATTACTAGAAGAGACTTTAAAATTAGTGGAAGGGGTTGGCTATTTTTCCACTTAGTGATACTAGTGAAATTCCTAGTCTGAATGAAGCTCGAGAAAAAAGTCTTTTCATTTTTGATGATGTGAGCTGTCATTCACAACAGAGAAGTAGAGAATACTTTAGTATGGATCGTCATCGAAAAATTGATTGTTTCTACCTATGTCAGAGCTACGCACGTGTTCTAAAGCATAACATAAGGGGCAATGTTAATTGCTTGGTGCTATTCAAAACGGATGAAATGAATCTAAAACACATATTCTACAATCATGTTGGCTCTGATATGAATTTTCAAAAATTTCATGATTTATATCGACATTGTTGGAGTTCACCAAATGGATTTGTTGTAATAATGAAAAATTTCTCTATGAATGCAGGTCGTTATAGGAATGGATTTGATGAATTTATTGAACTGTAGTGTCACCAATACTTTGTGTGTTTTTTCAGATTCATAATAATAATTTTTTTCTGTAAATTTTTTTTAAAATGTAAATTTTAATCATTAATAAATAAAAAAAAAATATTTATAAGATTTTTATTAAATAAAACCTTTATTCTAATCTCATAACACGTGTAAAATTATTTTAAGATCTAATGCGATTCAAACAAGTTTAAACATGTTCAAACAAGTTTGAACATGTATTTTTATTCAAACAAGTTTGAACTTGTAACAGGATGATGATATCATATTTTTCAAGGTCAAATCTATTTCAACATATTTTTGAGAATAGCTGACACGTGTAAAATTATTTTAAGATCAAAGTCCATTCAAACAAGTTTGAACATGTATTTTTATTATGTAAATTTCAAGTGTCATATTACATTGCTTAATCATAAAAAAATATTAATATCCGATCACGTGTTTTGACACATATAAAATTATTTCAAACAAGTTTGAACTTGTTACAAGATGATGATATTATATTTTTCAAGGTCAAATCTATTTCAACATTTTCTTGAAAATTGCTGACTCATAATATTCTTTTCTTGGAATTCAGATTTGCAAATTATTATCTAACACGTTCAAGTGTCATATTACATTGCTTAATCATAAAAAAATATTAGCATCCGGTCACGTGTAAAATTATTTTAAGTCGATTAAAACAAGTTTGAACTTGTAACAGGATGATGATATCATATTTTTCAAGGTTAGATGTTATCTATTTCAACATAAAAAAAAAATAAACATCCGGTCACGTGTCTTGAATTTTATCATGTATATTTAAAGTGTCAAATTACAATATTTTTCAAGGTTAGATGTTATTTATTTCAACATATTCTTGAGAATTCTCTTTCTCCTGTCCCGTTAGATTTGGATATGAACCAGATATGAACTGAGAAATCAGAGTATTAAAGCAGATATAAAAACAATTTTATTAAAAAAATTGAAAAAATCAGAGTATTAAAGCAGTTATCAAATCAATTTTGTTAAAAAACTTATAAAATCGGAGTAGTTTTTAACAAAAACTTATAAAATCGGAGTAGTTACCAGAAATATTCACCATTCACGAGGTGAAACTTACAAACCCAAGAACATATTTATTGAAGGATTACAACAACGAAGATATAAAGGGTGGTTTCTATGCTGAAGAATTACAAAAAGTTCACGATCCAAACATTTATTTAGTGGAAAAGGTCTTAGCTAAACATGGATCTAACGTTAAAGTCAGGTGGTTAGGGTTCGACTCTTTACATGATTCATATATTGATAAAAAAAGTCTCCTTTTATAGTGGAAAGTTTTTGTGAACATACTTGTAACAAAAAAATTTTGTCATAGTGGACCGCTTTTGTGAACATATTTGTGTTTTAAAAAAGGAAATGTATTTTTTAATATGAATATATATTAGACTATGTTCATGAAATTTTATTGAAGCAATTTTTAACTAACACAAAACAATATAAAAATATTGTTGTAATACAAATGTTTTTTGATTCATGTTTATTACTCAAAATTACTTGATGGTGCGAATATAATTATCACAAACAAGGTGTATTTATAACCTGAAAATAAGGTGGTGAGGTCATTTCATAGATAAAACAAAACAATGATTAATTAAATTATAGGTGTTTTTTATTGTAAATACAAACACATTTTTAAAAAAAACTTATCATAGACAATTACATTCATGTCTTTATTTCTATATACAATCATGATCATCACTATTTCTTCCACAATCACATCTGTCAATTTCATTACAATTTGTAGCACATATCCATGGCTCGAACCATTTCGGTATATTTCCACCATCCATTTGTTGGTATAGCATTCTACAGAGAATTTTAGGATCTATTTGTTCATACCATAAAAACATTCTCTCATCATGTCTAGCACTATCACCAATCCATTGTTTTCGGCGAATATCGTATGTACCCCAATTTTTTCTCAAGTTACTTCCATGAGTAAGATCATCACAACATTCATTTAGTAATATTTCAAACTGATTGAAATCTCTTTTAAAGTAGTTGAACTTTTTCGCATAATTTACAAATAAGATTGCATCCAAACAATTTCTTACTATGAATGCAGCAATATGAAAGCAATCATCAACTTCTAAATAAGAATACCGTAATGTGTCGATTAACTTTGTAGGTATACTCCAACGACATGCCTCCATAAGTTGATAAAATTCCATCTATAAAAATATTTGGCTACAATTTTCTAAACAGATCTTATCAAACAATACTCACATTAAAATATTCTGGGTAAATCATCTCCGAATTTTGAAACAGATCAATATGATTTTGTAGCGACATTGTACCCCATAATTGTAATGAATTAAAATAAACACCATTTTTTACAAAAATATCCATAATTTATTTAGTATTATTTTTTTTTTAAATATCAAAAACATAAACTTTACAATTTTTTTATAACAATAACAATAAAATATATATATCTTGCAGTAATAAAATTCAATATAGGAATGATTTGTTAAAATTTTGATGTTCTTGAACATAGTCATCATCATCACTATCACCATCGTCTTCGAATAGGCGCAGTCTCAGTTGGTGACTTCTTCCAATTTTCTCCTCCACCCTCAAATACCCCGGTTTTGTGTTAAATAATTTAATCATGTTGTCCGTCAACACTGCAAACCTAGATGGTAGAAAAACTCCCTCGTTTTCTGTACCATCTAGGCTTATATCCAGTAAAACTTTTATTGATGGCCCATGTATCGTTAGAATCCGCTCCATTTTTAGTATTTTTAATTTTTTTTTCAGTGGCAAGTCGTCCATTTTTATGCATGGTCGCACTAAACAACTATCTAATAATTTTAATTCTGCTCTATTCATTTTGATTAATATTATGAATATTTAATGAAAACTGATGTTACCGTAATGTCGAGCGCCTTTTTTATATGATTACCACCACTCCAAAAATCCCCCCCACCAGCAGAAATTATTATCTAACATGCGTAAAATTATTTTAAGATCTAATGCGATTCAAACAAGTTTAAACATGTTCAAACAAGTTTGAACATGTATTTTTATTCAAACAAGTTTGAACTTGTAACAGGATGATGATATCATATTTTTCAAGGTCAAATCTATTTCAACATATTTTTGAGAATAGCTGACACGTGTAAAATTATTTTAAGATCAAAGTCCATTCAAACAAGTTTGAACATGTATTTTTATTATGTAAATTTCAAGTGTCATATTACATTGCTTAATCATAAAAAATATTAATATCCGGTCACGTGTTTTGACACATGTAAAATTATTTCAAACAAGTTTGAACTTGTTACAAGATGATGATATCATATTTTTCAAGGTCAAATTAACATATTCTTGAAAATTGCTGACACGTGTAAAATTATTTTAAGATCAAAGTCCATTCAAACAAGTTTGAACATGTATTTTTATTATGTAAATTTCAAGTGTCATATTACATTGCTTAATCATAAAAAATATTAATATCCGGTCACGTGTTTTGACACATGTAAAATTATTTCAAACAAGTTTGAACTTGTTACAAGATGATGATATCATATTTTTCAAGGTCAAATTAACATATTCTTGAAAATTGCTGACACGTGTAAAATTATTTTAAGATCAAAGTCCATTCAAACAAGTTTGAACATGTATTTTTATTATGTAAATTTCAAGTGTCATATTACATTGCTTAATCATAAAAAATATTAATATCCGGTCACGTGTTTTGACACATGTAAAATTATTTCAAACAAGTTTGAACTTGTTACAAGATGATGATATCATATTTTTCAAGGTCAAATTAACATATTCTTGAAAATTGCTGACACGTGTAAAATTATTTTAAGATCAAAGTCCATTCAAACAAGTTTGAACATGTATTTTTATTATGTAAATTTCAAGTGTCATATTACATTGCTTAATCATAAAAAAATATTAACATCCTGTCACGTATCTTGAATTTTATCGTGTATACTTAAAGTGTCAAATTACAATATTTTTCAAGGTTAGATGATATCTATTTCAACATATTCTTGAAAATTGCTGACTCATAATATTCTTTTCTTGGAATTCAGATTTGCAAATTATTATCTAACACGTTCAAGTGTCATATTACATTGCTAATCATAAAAAAATATTAGCATCCGGTCACGTGTTTTGACACATGTAAAATTATTTCAAACAAGTTTGAACTTGTTACAAGATGATGATATCATATTTTTCAAGGTCAAATCTATTTCAACATATTTTTGAGAATAGCTGACACGTGTAAAATTATTTTAAGATCAAAGTCCATTCAAACAAGTTTGAACATGTATTTTTATTATGTAAATTTCAAGTGTCATATTACATTGCTAATTCAATAAAAAAAAAAAATATTAACATCCGGTCACGTGTCTTGAATTTTATCATGTATATTTAAAGTGTTAAATTACAATATTTTTCAAGGTCAAATTAACATATTCTTGAAAATTGCTGACTAATGTCAACGTCCCGCCCCCCGTTCACTCTCCGCCACTATTGGTCAAAGCCAATGACGTCATCAATGCTTAGGCAGCCATTCCTTCCCCCACCAATTCAACCACACCTCCCGACGCCATCTTGATTTTTACAGCGCTACTATTGGTCAATGACGTCCCCCCTCCAACTTCGCATTCAACCGAGGTTTGCCCTTTTTTGGAAAAGTGTACCATCCAACTGGGCTGAAAGTGGGCTCGATTATCTCATCTAACGTCCAATTCCCGCCCCCTTTAACCCCCACTTCCAAAACCGCGCCCACCACTTTAAGCCCCACTTCCGCCAAGAAACACACTAACGCTCTGTCAGCCACGCCCCCACCACACCTCCCAACGCCATCTTGATTTACTATTGGTCAATGACGTCATCTATCCCCTCCAACTTCCGAGGTTTCCAACATTCACCTAGGTTTGCCCTTTTTGGAAAAGTGTACCATCCAACTGGGCCAAAACGTACATGATGTCAACGTTCCCGCCCCCCCCCCGTTCACTCCCCACCACTATTGGTCAAGCCCCGTTTATGTCATTCCTCACCCCCACCACACCTCCCAACGCCATCTTGATTTACTATTGGTCAATGACGTCATCTATCCCCTCCAACTTCGCCTTCAACTGAGGTTTCCAACATTCACCTAGGTTTGCCCTTTTTTGAAAAGTGTACCATCCGGGGTTACTTGAGGTCAAACTGCGCTGAAACCGGCTTGACTCTTCTACTGCTCTACCATTAGATTAAAGATTAGGTAAGATAAAAAAAATCATTATGGTATTACAATACAAATTTTTGAAATTATGGCTAAATTTTTACTTCAATAAAGCTGCTCTCGGCTCGCCATTTATATATGTACATAAACTTTATAATCAAACTGTTGGCAAACAAAAATTTCAATTCTTATTTAATATTGGTTGATAATACATCATAACTAGTATAATAATAAAAAGAACGTTTATAAAAATATTGGAACAATTTAATGTCTTTATAGAAAGGCAACCATCAGTAAATAAAAATGAATATGAATCCCCAATATGTAAAATTGTATTGTTATTGTTCACACAAAACAAGGGCTCTTGATGTTTCACATTCTATACAAAATTTGTTTGTAAATGTTCAACTAAATAAATATGAAGTAAATTGTAACCAATTATTACAATAAAATTTCGGTTAATACATTTAACTTGATATATTTAAGGGCTACGTAGTACCTATCGTGCTACAAAAAGTTGATTGATGATTCAGCTACAGTATTTATTGTTCATTAGGTACAAATAGTACCTGATTTTAGCGTTTTTCGGCTGATGAAGGTCATGTTATTCTAGAAACACAAATATTTATTAGAAAAGGTTCCTAGATTTTAAAAAGTTGAAGATATTACGTATAGGAAACGGAAAACTTATTCAAGTGCTTCTTTTTCCACCTATTCTTCAGGTGACCGATGAGACATTAAATAATTATCACTATTTTCTTTTTTATCACTGTCACATTTTTTTTTATTCAGGACTATTTAGGCAAAAAAAGGCATCATCGTCCTTTACCTTGATCCATCAGTGTCCTTGAGTTGGATTTATCGGTTGGTGAAGTTCTTATTTCGATATTGAAGTACCCTTTTGACATCCCTACTCAAAGATAAAAATTATTATTCTCTGATAATAAATAATTATGAATAGATAGTAACAATAGTGTACCTTACTCAGCCATTGCCTAAATTCGCTCTTACGTGTATATACCTACATACAATATTGCGAACGCAACTAATTACCTCCGAAATCGCAGGTCTTCTTAAAACTATGAGGTATCACTAGTAGAGGGCTACGTTACAGAAATAAGCCTCCTCTACACCTTGGCGAAGTGGCACGAAGCCGGGCGAGATACGAGAGTGTGGAAAAGACACTTGCGATGTCTCGCCTTGTCCAATTTCGACTAAAAAAGCGGTTTTTTGTTAGAGTCAAATGTAATACGAAGTATCCACGCGAGCATATTGTTCTAATAATGCACATAAAGCAGCACAACCACAGCAGATGATGCCATTTCGATAGCAGCCATTGTAATGAGATACTTGCAAAGTAAGACGAGTGCTTGAATATCATTTCGTCTAGCTTTTTCGTGTGAATGAGGGGAATAGGATGTTAGTTCAACAGAAATTCAAAAATATGTATACGGAATCCTTGATTAGAATTTTATTCCTGTGAATAGATGAATTTTATAAATTGTGTTACAAATTTTAATGGGGGAGGGGGTAATGTTTGTGACTCCAGGTGTCTTTCTTTTTTGGTAAATGAATAAACAATATATTTAATATATAAAGTAAAAAAAATGACTAAAGAAAAAAAAAACTATTAAAAAACTCATATTAACTTTCATGTAATTTAATCCATTAGAATTATACTTCAATCGAGGTCACATACCATTAGATTTAAGTTTGGAGTGAGTTTTCTACGTTTTTCTGATTAGAAAATGCTTACGTTATCAGTCTATAACTATTCATTCTTGGATGATATAAAGTATCCTAATTTTTCTACATGTTCAGCTGACTGACAGATCCCACAAGTTTCGGCGATGTCCTAACAAAATAACGAGCCAATTAGCCAATATAACTTTGCGAAATTTCCTTTTGATATGTCAATGCTTTTCAAGAAAAGCGATTGGGAATAATTTGGAGGAAACGGATTTTAAAATTTGGTCGCTCTAAAAAGAATTCTGTAAATAAATAGTTAAAGGCGAATTTCTTTTCTTATAACGTTAATGTATAACGTATACATTACCTATCTATTAATATTTTGTCGCAACAAGTCAGCTAAATTTCCTCATGCAACGTTAGTATACATACGGAGGTATAAAGAAATATATAAATAGGATTAAAAAAAAGATTTATCCCAGTCAATTGAAATTTTACAATAAATGATATCGTAATAAATGGATAAAATTGTATGATTTTTTTTTTGGTTTGGCTAACCACAATGTATGTTAATTATGGTTGAATTATGTTAAAATGTGCAAAATTTTTACAATAGTTATGAATGTTATGATTCGTGTGTGCGCATATAAGATCAGGAAGTGGATTGTTATCATCCATATTCCACTTTCATTCAGTATCAACTTCGATTCAGTTGGAATTTTTCGTGGTATAAAGCTTTACAACATTTAAATAAGAACATAACAGTGATGAATATGAAAGATACCCAAATTCATTAAAATATAATTTCTGAACGGAATACTTTACAGGGTTAATATTGCATATTGGCACATTTAAAAATGAAAAAGTGTTAGAAGATTTTATGGACGCTAAGAAGTACAGTGAAACCTGGTTAAGTGGGACATTAAGGGACCTGCAAATTTGTCTCCCTTGTAGAGGTATTTCATCTACCCAGTGTCTTATATATCCAGGTATAAATAAATATCTGTATCATTTACAAAGGGTTCCAGTAATAGAGAAGAATTAATATCAATAACGTAGAAGTATTGTAACGCGCTCATTACTAAAGTTAAGTTTTCCGCCATGACAGAACTTACGTTTTTTCTCCACAAATTGCTTTAAAAACTATATGTACCGTTTCTTTTTTTAAAACCCTTACAACCAACCTTCCAGCTGCTGCAAAAATTATGAATACAGAGCCTTCGCGCGAAATCTTGTGCCTTTTCTTTAATCATCGATCCATTTACCGGAACATTTTTGTTACAAACTTGCTTGACCCATGTTAACAAACACTGTTCAAGTTCAGGTTATGGTAAAGGCACACGTTTTAGTTTTCCTTGTCTTTCTTGTATACCCTCTTGTTGAAGTTTTTTAAATTAAGTAAACACTTGTTTATAGACCGTCAGCCCATAGTGTAGCGAAATTTCTATTACTCTTGTAATATATGTCTTAATGACGATTTATGAAGGTAAGTTTGATAGTAAAGAAATTTGAAGTTTTAATCGTGGCTCGAGGTTCCAATTTATTTTTTCCATTTTCGATACGTGGAAAAAATTTACAGGGAAGCTTACAGTCTCGAAAGGGTTGACAAAAGGTTTTGATTTTTACTATTGTACTTCTTTTCTCAACGTTTTCGGTCTGTAAACTTCCTGCCATTTTTTACACGTCAGTTGTGTTCCAAGATCAAAAAATTTGTTGTTCCAAGTTCTTTTTCATGACGCAAGTAAATTTTTCACCCTCCAAGTGTATTTTTTTGTCCATTTTAAATTTTTAGAAGAACAAATATTTCTGGTTCAAGCGAATATTTCTGGAGCCAAAAATTCATTTTTTTTCTTGTCGAGGTTATGAAGTGAAGATTTTCAATTTGTGTTTTCTATAATAATATCTATTTATCTTTAATATAAATATAACATTTATATTACATATTTATTATATCAATTCTTCAAAGAAAAAAAATCTTAAATGGATTTAGAAAGAAAAAATTTGTATCTTTTGTTAGTTGAAAAATAAAAAGCAACATTTATAACAAACACTCCATAATATTCCAGCTATATCAGTGAATTAGTCTCATTCATCACCAACTAAACCATAATAATAAATAATATATTATTTCATTATTTGTGCTTGATCCATCAAATACTGAGTGACATATTGTATCTATACATACATATACACCACATATTATAATGTCATTTGAAGAGGTTTTAAAAAAGATTCCAACGAACTAAATTTTTATTTTATAAATAATAATAACCCCTTCTTATTTGTATCATTCATATGTGAATATGTTACCATCGAATAAGAAATCAGGAACTTTATATATTATTTAGACATAAAAATGTTTCCAACGTATCCACGATAATTACCTATATTAATTTAATTTATCCACTGACAGATGGAAACCTAAATTACGTAAAACTTCGTGTAGCGGAAGTCTGTGTGTATTAATTTTCATAGCCTTAAATATTTCTTGGAATTAAGGGTACTCGCATATGTAACAAGGTTGTGATGAGAATAAAAAATTGGAGGTCCAACTTTTAAATATTGATCTCGAATCTTGTGAAATTTTGTAACAATCTCTACTATTCCTAAATCACATTATCCGGTTCTACAGATTTCTGTATTATGTGGAACATATTTGTATAACGATTGGCATAGCTTATACATCGAATATACTTTTCGGCAAGTGACCTAATTCTCTTCGATATTCTATCCCTTCTTAATAAACTTTTCAGCAAAGAAAATGTGATGTTCAGAGTTGAAATAGAGTTGATATATCAAGGCTATTTCTTACTATTTCCATTTCAAGAGATGTTAAGTTTGAGCTGGGAGGTATCGTAGATTTGTAGTTCTTAAGGAGGCCAATGTTAATTAAAAAATATTAGATTACAAGCAAAAATAATTTTTTTACAATAGTTTAAGTCTTTATCTATCGTCTAGTGAAAGGTGAATCAGACTTTACCGTGTAAACATTTGACGGCAATCTTACGAGACAGTAAGACCCTTCCAACTTTTCTTGAATTATACTACCATTTATCAATTAGATGGAGAGAAAAACAACTGAAAATTAGTATTCCAAAATATTCAGGTTTGTGGTTTTGCACTTAAATATATAATTTACTGTGAAATTTATTGAAAAATAAATAATAAAATGAAAAGAAAGTACTAGCAGGAAAATTTGATCTTAAGGCAGCAAGTAAACACTTTGATTTAAGATAATATTTTCTTGCTATACTTTAATTTTTAAGAAATTAAATATTTATTTTAATGAATTAAAAGCACAGTTTACTTCCAACCAGTGAAAGGACTACCTTAAGTAGATGAATCTATTTCAATGTTATTTTTGTTTGAATGCTAGTTTAAATTTTTACAATAATATTAACTAGTATTGTTGTTAACTTTCATTTCGAAATTGTTTCAGGTATGAAGGTTATGAGTTTCTTTTCTACCTAATAATAATATAGAAGCGCTAGAAACAGCACAAGATATGAATTTGTATATTGGTAATTATTTTGAAGTGTGGAGCATAACAAAATATTGTGGTGGAAGCGCAGAGAAGCTTCCACCACAATATTTTGTTATTCTCTGTGGAAAAGTTTCTGGTGTTTTATAAATTTCATTTGCTTTCAAGTCTAATTACATAAAATGTACCAGTTTTTATAAAATTTTTCTTTATGATGTCAAAATGGTCACCGTCGTTACATAAAACACATAATATCCATTTATTTTTTGGTGGTTTTAAATGTAATCGATTATGGTTGATGAAATTTGTCTAGTTATATTTTCAAATTACTGAATTTACAACTAAGAGATTCAGATTGTATTCATAATAAGATTTAAATACATCAACAACAAATACAATATATATAAGCTACTTTGTTACCTTCTTACCACAAATATGACATATGTCACAAATTTTATCTGAATAGGTCTAATATTATAAATATGAAGCATAGCGAAGACTGAAAACATTGACAATATAATTTTTTTTTGTTAATTCTTACATTTTATTCGTAGATAAAGGAAAGATATTTAAAAGATTCTGTTGCTTTATGTTGTTTATATTTATTTTTTTTCATTTATTAACAAAATGTTGATGATCTAACGATATAAGAGAATAAAATAAATAAAAATATTTCCTCAAAATTTGGTCTGCCTGTCCTTAGTTGAATGATCTGTTTTTATGATTAAGTTGGTATTCGTTGTCAAATCAGCAATTAATAATTATAATGGGTCTTTACCTCCGTTTTTCAGATATACTCGCTTGTAACAGAGCCACACATATATTTATTTTTCACCTGAATTAACTGTCGACATACAAAGAAAATTCCTACTAACAATTTGTGCTTGTTGTCTGAATTTAAAGAAGAACCTAATTGGCCGTTTTCAACATAATTGGGTTTCTAGGATCGCCAGATCCTCTATATAGATTTACAGATTAATTTCATTTATATTTTATAAATTACCACATACGAAAAATGTAGATATCCCGTCGAAAACAATCGTAATTGTAACCTGAAAGACACACATTCGTAAATTATTTTGAACTAAATCACGTAAAACATTTCATTTCATTATTAAGTACCTAGAGAAAATTTTATATCACCGAAAAAACAAGAAACTCTGCATTAAAAACTGAGCCCACCTGCAGGCTGGCGAGATTCAATGAGTGCCACACAAAAGTGAATGAATGAGAAAGGAGTATTCTATGTTAGAGATATACTATTCAATTTGTAGCAAATTTCTTCCCAAGGAAATGGAGCTATTGCTTTTGTACTGATAATGGAAAAATTTTTATTAAATTTTCACCGATCTTACCTAATAGAAGCCAAAAATAACCAGCGATAAAATTTATATGTTTATACATATTTATTTATATGTTTATCTAGCGGTCGCAATTTAGGTACGATTTGAATAAAATTTGGTAGCCAGAAGGGTTCTGGCATTTGAAAGATCAAGTTCGCTAATGAAAAAAATTTATAGATAAACAAAAGGTGGTGGGGGGGGGGTTTGCATGGGACAAAGCACAAAATTTAGAATTTTTTCAAAATAATTTTTATTTTTTATTTTTGATCAGTTTGAATCAAAAAAGTACTCTTGTTAAAAATGTGTTATTTTTTCAATCTCCTAAGAGGGAATTCACTTAGATAACGCAGCTCCTGCGCTACGAATTTTTGGTTGCTTTCTTCTGCAAACTTTTATGATACATAATAGTTATGAAAAATCACTGATTCGAAAAAGTTTTATAAAAATTATGCATACACGAATATATTTTAGTGTATAAGAATTCAGGATAATATCATCCGATCAGCCACTGTAATATTCAAATGTTCTCTCCACAGACCTTGAATTAACGACATGTCTACGAGTGGAAAGATAGCTAAACCGATCATATCGTTAAACCTTACTTAACCTTGGCTTAATTTTGAAACGAGTAAAAATAGCTTTGTTGTGTATTGAACAATGCATTGAATATCCGTAATGCAAAATATTGATGCACCTATTTATGTCATGTCTTGTTATAAATACCTACAATTTAATTATAGAAGAGAAAATGATTATTATGTCAAATTAATATGACTTGATGAATTCTTGATAAATTTATTTGTGTATAGATAGAAATGCCGAAATTTATAAAATAACTAACCGAACCATTAATTTAAAAATCATTATTTATATATGGAATATGGGAATATGTTGTTATATTTGATACAAATACAGATCGTTCGTTAAATTATTATGTTGTCAAAAGTTTTTAAGTCACTAATTATAAAACAAATATTATTAATTTCATGAAAAGAATTCAATAATACAATAGTCATTATATGGATAGATATATTAAATTGGTATTGTATCTACCATGTAATTATAGGTTACAATTTTTATGTTTGAAAAGTATCTATAATATTGATTTGGATTAAAATAATTATTAAGCCATGTACACAGTGTCGATTTTATAAATTGTACGTACACATAAATACTTAAAATGTACATAAGTCGTATCAATCGTTTGTTTAATGTATTTAAAAACAAGTGAGTTAATTGTTCAAATACCATGCATAGACAGTGATGATTACTCTATCACATTACACATACATACATGTCACAAATGCATAACTGATATTCCCAAATAATACATACTATACATACTTAAGCCTAATTTGCACCTTCACGGGTAAACAGTGATGTTTACGAAAAAATGTTTCAAACAATTATTTTTTTATAAGAAACATTTTTTACATTTAAACTTTTGTTCTATCTCTAACGGTTTACAAGATGGCTCCTACGGACTGAAGACCCAATTCACCTAGTTGCTAATTTACGAACTCGACCTCACTTTTTACGTCCTGAGTACCCTATTTCAGCTTGATATCTTTTTTCGTTTTTGAGTTATCGTGTCCACAGACGGACGGACGGACAACCGGAAATGGATTAATTAGGTGATTTTATGAACACCTATAACAAAATTTTGTTAATAGCATCAATATTTTTAAGCGTTACAAGCATGGGACTAAACTTAGTATACCTTGCATATTACATATATGCATGGTATAAAAATAAAGTTCGATATGCTTCATTAATAAGATGATCTATTCTAGGTAAAGATATATTCTATTTATTTATTGTGCTCTAAAGAATAAATTATTTTGAACTTTGAATTCTTTTGATAGATTGAACATAATTTCAATTTATGGTTTCTTGACATTGCTATCTTTGAGATAGCAACTACGTGGAGGCAATGTTTAATTATTTGAATGTATGCAACCGAGAGAATGATTATCCATGCGCATTCTTTTCCGAGTAAAATAGAAAAAACACATTTGAGTATGGGATAATTCACTAAGAAAGATTCTATCTATCACTTTGTAGACATAGAATATTATACAGATGTACGGCTTCGACATAAGTATAATTGTTAATTATTGTAACACATTGAAACTAAAAGTAGAAAATTTATAAGAAACACATAACACGATAAAGTACATTTATATAAACAGTATCCGAATACTCAAAACAGAAATATCAAAAGTATTTTTAAAAAGACAAAACATGCAAAAATAATAATATTTTTAAATAATGAAAGGAATCAGCTGCCCAAACTCAAAAACATGCTTTAAACACAATAATACAAAATTTCTACAAAATAAATAAATATATCAACGCATTCTATAATCGATCTATAATATTCTTATTCAATGAAAACGATATGCTGGATGATCTAATGAAAAGTTCATTTTTTTACTATCGCGGCGCTGAAGACATTTTAGGCTATCGGGCTAAAAATATACTCGAATATCAAAGTAACAAATTTTCCTTATATCTCATTCATTTATTTCATTTATTTACAAGTTGATTATTGTTTTTTTTGTGTTGAAATGACATTCTATCTCAATAACTGCTTTAGTTTTAAACATAACGTAAAATATTGAAGTGATAAAGTTTAAAAAGATTGTAATCATGTACCTTGGATCAAATAGCCTATTGTACCACTGATATATGAAAATAAAAGTCTCATGAATCCTATGTCAATAAAAATGCCAGTTTTCCTCAAGAAGGAAAACAGGAAAAGGTATAAATTACGTTTTCCCATATAACTGTTCATTTTATACGCAACCTTCTTCTAGAATCATGTGTTCCAATCATTTTATGTGACTTTTAAGTGATTTAAGAAAGTGAATGATATGTTATAATAGAATTTAAAATTGTTGTTATTCATTGCTGGGACAGTTGAGATTTAGTTGTAAAATGGACACTCTATACATAACGATGACTTTTAATTTTTTAACAACTTTATGTGTAGTTTTATACACTTTTAAGTTTTGAATTATAAAAATGTATCATATAATAAAATAACATTGAACACGTACGAATAGCAAATTAATATTCATTGTGTCCATGGCAATCCGTAACATTTTTTATATCTATGAAGACATTAAAATGCAGTATGTAATTTGGGGTTCAAGGTACCTAATACTCGAAATCATGCAAATTTTAAGACATTAAAGATTGCAACAAAATATGTTTTTTATGGAGTAGGAATGATTTAGATCAAAATGCTTTGAGTTGAATGTTATACCAATGCTTTTTTAATTTATGCTTTAAAAAACAATTAAATTATCAAATCATTACTGATATGCTTTTTGGCATTTTCAGTGCTATCAAGCAAAATTGCAGTTTCTGGCGTTATTTATATTTTGGTAAAATTTACAATCATTAATAGGCTTAAAACACGTTATAAACTTAGTTATAATCGTGAGCTGAAACATTGCTAATGAGTGTCACTCTTAAAATGCTTGAAAGTTATGATTGAAAATGAAGTGATATATTAATTAAAACGATATTCCAGTTTTTATAGCAAAAATTATCTCGATCATTTATTAATGAATTTTGATCAATTTTTAACCTCTACTGTACGCTACTCTAACCTCTTATAATTTTGGTTCATAATCTAATATTTTGTTTACGGATAATATATCTGATCTTTAAGAATTGTGGAACTAAAAGCTTTTATTATTTCCAAAAATTAATCAAACATATATCGACTGATTTCGTTCTACGGTAATATAACAAATTTTTGTCATTTGAAAGACGACTCAAAGAACCGAGTGCCGAAATCATCGCTAGTTCAAAAAAGAACCAAAATAAGCCTCACCTTATAGAAGAGAAGATATATTAAAATAAAGGAAATTAAAATAAGTAGGTTCAAAGCTTATTCTTTGTAAAAACTTTTAAAATGAATTCAAAACTTATTCTTTGTTATAATCTAGAAATAATAGTATATTAAGTATATTAAGTCCCAAGTTTGTAACGCTTAGAAATATTGATGCTACTAACAAAATTTTGGTATAAGTATTCATAAAATCACCTAATTAAGTAATTTTTTGTTCGGCTGACAGAAAAACGAGATAAAATTTTTATAGCATACTCAGGACATAAAAAGTGAGTTTGAGTCGGTAAATGAGCAA
Source organism: Chrysoperla carnea (assembly GCF_905475395.1). Classification (NCBI taxonomy): domain Eukaryota; kingdom Metazoa; phylum Arthropoda; class Insecta; order Neuroptera; family Chrysopidae; genus Chrysoperla; species Chrysoperla carnea. The sequence goes on from NC_058339.1 coordinate 60,829,056, forward strand.
CGTAGGTTAATAATTGTCTTACTAATTATAGGGTTACTTGTCTTGCTGGGTGTTGCGGATCCAAGACTCAATTAACGGATCGAAATAGAACGGAATTATCGGATTTAATCCGATCTTGTAAATCATAAGAGATAGAACAAAAATTTGAATAAAATTTTTTTTTTTTATAAAAAGAAACAATTTTTGTTTGCAACGTTTTTTCGTAAATGTCTTTGTTTGAGCAGACTTTAAGTTTCCATTTTGTCGAAAACTAGAAAAGATAGAGAGTTACAAATTTTTAAGTAACTTCAAATAGTGAATACCTTGAATTTCATATTAAATCCATGCGATAATATTAAGGAGTCAAAGAGGTTTATTTTGGGGAAAACATTTTTTCGTTTAGAAATTCGTTTCAAAGCATGTAAATTACAATAAACGAAAACAAAATCCTAGATATTATTTATAAGAATAATATTTTTCGTTTTCATTAAAGTAGAATGTTAATTATTTTTCGTTACGTACTACTTGATTGATAAAAATTCATTCATAAGATTGGCTTTCTTTGAATCGTTTTGGATGGGACAGAAAATATAAAATAAAATTGAAATATTATTGTAGAATTCTCACGACTTTCATATATATGAAATAAATATACTTTAATTTGAATATTGTATTGTAAAATCGTTACGATTGTAAATAATATATTACATGATATGTACACTAAATTAAATGAATTATATATATTTATAAAAGCCAGCCTGTGCACTGTTCAATATTATACTAAATTTAACATCTGTTTATCTTTAAAATCATATAAGTGGTACAGTATGATCTATTCAACTTGTAAATACATCACATCATAAAAAGTGTGCAATTGAGTTTCTGTCTAAAAGAAGTTCGACTAATAACTATAGATTGCATGTACTCCCGGATTATATTCATACATCAAATTTGATATCTCAAGTAAGTACTAAACGATGATTTGACCTATGTGCACAATCCTATTAGAAAACTTCGATAAAAGTCTCTTAAAATAAACACGAAGTTGAAAAATGATTCATTTATCGCTCTTATTTATTTGCGCTCCCACCATATTTGTTAAGTTGGCTTGTTTATGAGAGAAAATATTAATAATTAAATTTCACAAAACTTTGTAGGAAGTAAATCCCTTTGAAATTAAATGGGACATGAATTTCAATTTTAATAGTTTTTGAGTAAATTGCTTGTATGGAGAACCTCAATAACTTTGTATTCCTTGATAATTTTAAATTTTTTAAACTGCCTCATTTTCGTTTGGTGATTATGTTGTTTGATTTTTCATTAAAAATTTCTTGTTCCTCTACCTTTATTAATTTTTAGACCTTGTTAACATAAAGATTGAAAAATCAGATTTTTGTATTTCACTCATATGATAAGTTATTGAAATTCTATTGTATGAAATGGTAAATGATTATAGACTTACTTTATTAATAAATTTTTATGTATGAAGACACAAGTCTATGGTTTGTATATATAGCTTACATTGAAAATTCAATACTATTTTCTAGCAAATTTAAATAGGTTATACGTTAATTTACATTTAAAAAATATTATCTATGTAATTTCGTCTTTTATTTTCACAATTTCTAATGCAACATGTTTTTAATTGTTATTCTTCAATAATTTTTATTTGAAATTCACTATATGAATTACGTGTAAACAATTTTAAATAGTTTATAAATAAAACGTGTGATTTATTGCAAATTCCATATGAGCGCAGTACTGCGATCGATTCAGTTGTCTTCTCCCCCAAACTTTGCAGAGAACAAATAGGATTTCAAAGTAAGTAAATGGTTAAAATGATGAAAAGTTTTTCATATTTTTCATCATTTGGTCACTTACAGGCCTTATGATATCATTTTTCTCTGTATTCTAGTAAATAAGTACAAGAAACTGCATCGATAAAATCAATTCCGCCATATTTTAGTATAAAATTAGAAGCGAAATTTTCGAGATGAAGATCGATCTACAAGTTTTTCTCCAACACTAATAGATTTCATCAATTTTTCAGTATTCTAAATAAGATAAGTGAGAAAATCGTCGAGTATAATGTTATTAATAAGAAGCATAGATCATTTTATACCATATGATATATCTATAAAGCTAATAATGATTGCCTTGTAGTTTCAACAAAATCCAAAGAGACCATTAATATATTTGTTATACGTAGATATAGTAAGTATATTAGCATAGGTAATCCACAAACATATTATAATATAGTAACACAAAGTGACAACATAACATGTATACATGGAACAAAACAATTTTGCCTTCTCTGTTGCGCTTTTGTTATATTTACCTTCTATAATATATTTTGTTACAAATAGACCGTGAGCCAATATGAAGCAAAATTTCTATGGTTTAATGCCTTTTTCAGGATTAGTAAAAGTCAGTATTGAAATAAGGAAATTTGAAGTTTTATATGTGATTTGAGTGTCAAAATGGAAATCGAGTTTTTCAACAATTCAGGTCAATTGTTTTTTTGTCTTCTATATACGTTATGGTTATTGACAATAATATACGCAAAAAATGGCAGATTGGAAATGTAAAAGGAATGAAATGAAATTGTTTAAAGACAAAACGATTTTTCAACCCGTTTAACATTTGTAAATTTCCTCATTTGTGAATTTTTTACGTATTTTTTTTTCAATAACTTTTTTAACGTATACGGTAGAACAAAGCAATATCAGGGGATAATCTTGATGTCGAATTGGTCATATTACCTATAAAACTAGACTTGATACCATGAATAAATTTGAAAATGAAATTAAAATTGACTAAAAACGAAGAATTTAAAAGCAATTAAAGATTGCATTCAAAGGTTGCCCATCTTCTTTTAGCAAAACAAACTTTTATATGTAATGTCTACGGCGCTACTCACGTATGACGTCACTAGTGGGTATCTTCCTCTTTGTTTAATTAGGTTAATTAAAAGGTTCATATCTTGCATACTAGTAAAGATTTTTAAAAACCAACTTCACATTTTTGCACTTCTAGTTAGAATTTTTCAAATGAAATGCTAAACAAAATTTAGTCCGACCCCTTATTGTCGAAAAAGATGAAAATTTGGAAACCTTGTTTTCTATAAATTATCAAATTTTCGTTTCATTAAAGGTTTACGGTTTATGAATATAAAGTGTAAAACTAACATTATTTTTATATAAAATTAAATTCTGCAAAATTTTTATGCATTTCATAGGCAGTAATTTTCTTTTGACGTATATGGTACATAAAACCTCGTTTTTCATAAATTAGATACTCGAGTCATGAATTATAGCATATCACATTTTCGCTTCATTATGGGCTTACGGTTTAAAAATAAAAAGTGTACAACTTACATTATTTTTATATACAAATAAAATTCTTTTTTAAATATATTTTAATAAAATAAGTTTGTTACAACTTTTGTTTGTTTCTTATCAATATTATTATTATTGTTGTTGTTTGTGAGTGTAATTTGATATTTTGCTTAGAGAATATAATAAACAAAAAAAATTTATTTGTAGTTTATTATAAAAATTTATAATAGGAGAAAGATTATTTATCAGTCCGAACCAGTAGTAGTAGTTTTTGATATAGGTAATAAATGTTCTGATTCTAGTTTAGATACACTTTTATAGTAAATACCCTTAAAAAGTATGTATTTTACGGGTATTGTAAAATATTTAGTTTTAAACTAACGTTTAATAAATATATGTTACTTTTTTTTTTTTAAATTGTCAAACAAAAAAGTTTTTAGTCTTCTATGGGAATTTACTATTGTTTAAATAGATATTTTTAGGATTTATATAATCTTGAAGAAGAAAAAATTGATTTAGAAAGATGGGCCTTAAAGACTGTTACCCTGGCCCTAAACTAAAAAAAACTGGCACTTTTTGTTTCGCTAAGAATACCTACACGCTACTTTTATGGAAACTTTTATTTTCTTTAAACTCTTTATTTTTTCGATCCAGTTTGGAATTCTAGATTTGTTAAAATATGACCGATTATGTAAGCATTGTGGTGAATAAATATTTTCCTAAATTAAAATTTATTGAAACATCTCCGAAAATATGTAAAATATGAAAAAAATAATAGGTGATTAGTTTAAAGAACGTAAAATTGTCATGGAAAAGTATCCTTACAAAATGAGTCGCGTTTTTGACAGGAGGGTGATTCCATGACACAGTGTACTATGAATGGAAAAAAATATTACTGTTTTTGATAGTAAAAATACTGTAGTATATGGTGCCAATACTGTAGTACTTTTAGCTTTCAGTATCTTAAGTACCTAAATATTATTTTTTCTTCAGAAATGTTTTAATTTAATTTCATTATTTATGATTATAATAATGCTAAAATTCAAAATAATCTTAAATTTTATTGGTGAATTTTTGATTCTTATTAATTGTACTCAAAAATTTTAGTACATTTTTGTATCTTTAAAATGGTTTTGAAGTTTCAATCTTGAGTCCTGTAATTATACTTTTCAAGGTTTTTTTAAAAATACAACGCAAAACACAATTATTTTGTAATCCAAAGTGGCAGTAGTGTCAGTCACGATTTATTTTTCTAATAAATTTGATTCTACCACAAAAAAGATTCTTTATTTTACCATTTTCCAATAATTTGTTTTATATAATTTGGCCAAAGATAATTAAAAATCATAAATCCTGCATTAAAAAAACTCCGAACACCACATTTCAATACAATGCTAAAATGACATATTTTCAAAAGCTAACAATTTTCGAACAAAAATTAAAAAAAAAATATTTTTTTATTTTGAGGATCAACCAATTTTAAGTGTTACTCTATCTATTATCGTTTAGAATCTAAATAGGCTATTAAAGGAACCCGAAGAACTAGATACAGTCTGATGTCAGAACAGAATCAAAACTCTGCACATTTGGTTTAAATAAATTTTTGATAGATTTACTACAAAACGAGCTATAAGCCATAGTAGATTAAAATGATCCATCCTTAAAAGTGTATGAAAATTTAAAAAAATTGTGAAAGATCGTATTTGAAGATTCTAAATAATTGATGCATATATATTTATAATACATATAATCTATAAATATTAGCAATGTTTTTTGTTTTCCCTGCCCATTTAGAGATCTATATAGTATTTGTCATTTATAGAAAAAACATTTATGAAATTCTCTAATTTCAAGCTCAATAATATGCACATATGTTAAAAAAACCATCAAGAAAAAATACTCCAGGGTAAGTGTGTGAATAACGCTGCTGGCAATGCTTATAGAAAAACAAAATACATATTTAACAATAGTAACAACCTATATAACAAATTGTAACAATACGATAACAAAAAATATACAATACAATAACGATGAGCCACGATTGTTATCTGATTTCAATTTTTATTTATACTTTAAATGAACAATGGTATAAAAAACATGTACAGATATTCTAATATTTATCTAACAATTAGGTAAATGGACGAATAATAGAAGATTTGTTGTTTAATAATAAGTATATTGAATTTCTTTTAACGAATTTCTACTTTAAGAAAAATGCGCTATTGGTTTTGTACTGACGATGGAATTTTTGCAAAAATTTCTTTGAATGTTCATTAAGAGCACCCCATGTATATCGAAAATGTGAATACTAAATACGGCAGCCCGAATATATATAAATTTTGAGGTTTGATGATTCTCTTGTTTTTGCCATAAATTTTCAGTTTTTTATAAAGTAGGGCATATATTTCTTTCCTGGCTTGGGATATTGAATGTTGATGCAAAACGACAGATAGGATGGCTGGTATTGAAATCTTGATGCGGTAACTCGAACGGATTTTTCCCGTGAACCTCGTGAACTCTTATTTTTCATATCAAAATTTTTCATTAAGTTAAAAAAAGGAATGATTATATTCAATATATACTGAGTGACTTTTTTTGTTAATGACTTAATATCACCGATTTTTCTCTCCGTTATTTTAAAAATTTTATTTAGGGTTTGTTATATTAATTTATTTTTAGAATTTCTCAACAAACGATACTATTCCAAAGAGGGAATTCGGTTAGTTTACGTAGCGTCTGCGTGACGATTAAAAAAAAATTTAAAGTGAATATATTGAATGTCTTTTTATATATTTAGTGATTGTCTCATTATAATCTTATAAAAAAATAATTCTTTAATTATATGGTACAAATATAATAAATGTTATTGTTTGGTTATTCAATTTGTTCAATTATGTAAGAAAAATCTCTTCTTTATAATTTGTGAAAGAAAATCTTTCTGTTATGTAATTTGAGTAATGTAGGCGCCAGGTTCATGTTTTTATAATTTTTTAATTAAATGTAACATTAAGCTTTATTATCTAATTTCGTATTGTATAAGAAAAATTGCAAATATTTTAATCTTTTAAAGGATCAATCTATTTAAAAATGTTGTAAAAAATATGAAATATTCGTTTGACATCTCAAAAGATGTACTAAATTTGATTTGCATTTTAATTTACAGAAATTTTATCTTCTTTAAATTTAGAAATTTAAAACAGATTATTTCAGCAACCTTTCATTACTTGCATACAAGGTAAAATTTTGAGGACATAAAAAGTTTTTTAACATGAGCTCAACATAAAAATTTTGGCCTTTTCTGCCTAGAAAAACTTTTCCAATATCCCTAAAATTATTTTAAATAAAAAAATACTTGTATTATCAATGAAAAAAGAAATGAAATTTTCTTTAAAAGTGATCCTCATGCGATCAAAGATAATTTAAATTTTTATTTTTTAGCCTTAAAAACAGTTTTCATTGTATAAAAATCAAAGTTTATAGTACTGTTAATCAAGTTTAATAATATTTAATCGATAGAAATTATTTTTTTAGTTAATTGCTTTTACAGAATCAAATATAGTATATAACTTGGTGTGAGAGATACTTTTATAGCATTCAGGCAAAAGAAAACCGCTTCTCTTTTAGCGCTTATTAAATTCGTTGCTCCAAAGATTCAAAAGATCCAAAAATCCAAATATTTAGGACCACTTTTGATAAGTTTGAGATAAATTAAAAAAATCATTCTTATATTGATGCTAGACTAAAGCTAAACCGAAGGTATGCTTTAGAGACAAAAACTTTGCTATATATGTATATCCAAAAAAGAAGGCTGAAGTTAAATTGAAGACCAAAACCAGATCGTAAGCCCTCTTAATATGAATTTATTGCGAATTCGACATTCGTATTAACATTATTCTTATGGGCAAAATCTGTTATTAATCAATAAGATTTATTTAAAAAATGCTTTAAAATTTAAAAGCATTTGTAAGAATATTTATTCAATCAGTATCAAACCCCATATTACTTACACTAATTTTTATTTTTAACCCCTTTTTAAATACATTTAATGTATATATTATCAGAGGCGGTTAAATTGGATACCAAAACGAATCAGTATTTTCTTATAATGTTAAGAAATCCCTTAAACATCTGGTCCTACAAGGGAAACTGGGAGTGAAAACTTTTTTTGAATTTTGACGGCACAAATATATATGTTTAAGTATAACGTAATGTTATTTTGAAGATAGATTCGTATAGTTTTTATTATTTGGGGGGTTGATAAAGTTAAATTTCATCATGAGGTTTTTACCGTAGCTTGGATGACGAATTTGCTTTTCGTTTTCGTACTTCGACGATTTTTTCGGCTAGAACTTCATAAAATAAATTCACTGACAATTGAAAAATAAGAGCAATTTTCTATCTTTCGATCCTCTCTACTGTTGAAAACTTTGTGGCATCTGGTTCTACGCATTATGTTATAAATAAATTTTTTTTCAAGTATAAAAATCGAAAAGCTCAATTTCAATAGATTCGTTATTCAAGCCACAGTGAAAACCTCAATTTTCTTTGTCATTATCATTTTCCACCCTTTAAATCGCAGACAAAAGGTATCATAGAAATTTCGCTTCACTATGGAATGAATTTTTTAATAATTATAATATTACTACGATGGTGGAGGGGCTGGGAAGTTTACCAGTGAAGATTTAATAATTTAAGTAATAAGGTTCGAACATAGAATCAGTTTCGATGATGAAGGTATTGGAAAACTTCAATAAAAAGCCAATGTTATGAAAGGTCTATTTTTTTGGAGCTAACTGAAAATCACGAAAAAATACTTATACAGTAGAAAAAACAAAATTATAACCAATTATCTACATATTTTTCGACGTTGGAACGTTTGTTTTTTTTTTTTTCAACTCAATAACATTGAATTAAATACATAGTTTTTAATGTTTATAGTTTATTCTATGTGTGACAGTTCGTTTTTCTTTATTGCCAGTCTATGTCCGATTATCCGAATTGTCAATTATCCGAAGCGACCCCGGTCTCAATTAATTCGGATAATCGGCGTTCTACTGTAGTTGAATAAATCTAGCGAATTTTGATAATGAATTCTGGAAATAGATGTGGCTTATGTTCATAAATAAGGGTGGTAAATTTCTGCCCGATACATAACTTCAATTTTGAGAAAAACGAATTTTTCTGAAAAATTTCAACAGCTCATATAGTTCAGGCAAGTCATTTGACTTAAACTTTTTTTTTTAAATTACAGATTTTTACTATCCGAATATGTACTTTCGGATAGTGCGAACGATTTTTTTTGATAAAACTGATTATGCGGCGAAAAATTGCAAAACAAAAATGCAAAAAACTCGGAAAAATCCAGATTTGCATCATGTACATGTTCATGAATTCAAATTTTACCAAGAGTTCATTTAAAATTTTGTAATTTTCGAATACCAACCGAAATGTTTTATAGTAGGTACATTCTTGATGAATCTAGAACTGTTTTGTTATACACCCCAATATAAAGATACGCCTCTGAATTAGATTGGCAATTACAGAATATCATCACCTCTATATTTGTATGTGTTATAATAAAATGTTATATGTAAACCGTACATGAAATGAATCGGTCGGTCGGACGAACCCGGTTATGTAATAATAATAATAAAAAATATATATAATGAATACATTAAATTTTTTTTTTCATTTCATAATTCAATATTATTTGACAAAAGGGGCGACATTTCCTGTGTATGCACATAAATTTTATCCTTTTTAGGTTTTGTGTTTTTGTATATCATTTTACTATTTTTGTTTAACCACCATCTTGTCATGGCTATTAACAGGTAACCAGGGTTATATAATATAATGTTATATATTTATAAGATAAATCGTATAAAATATAAATAAAAATCGTCAAATTTTTAGGGGTGAGGGGAATGTATTAACAACATACATTATGTTAATAATATACATGTGCAGCATGTATGTATATCTATCAAAATGGATGTAATGTATGTACAGGGTGAGGTACATTAACTACAAGTGAAATTGACAAAATTAAAAAATCTACGACAAATTTTCCAGGTACAGAACCCTAAACTTGCACTTAAAACGTAACTATCAACACTCTCCACTCTCCATTAAATTACCTTTTTCTTTAGAGCCTTCTCCAAACTGCTAAGTACACTCTCCATTAAATTACCTTTCAAAAGAACAAATAAAATCAAAATCGGTTCACCCGTTTAGGAGCTACGATGCCACAGACAGACAAACAAACACACACATGCCGGTCAAACTTATAACTTCCCTTTTTTGATTCGGGTCACAAGTCGATATGTAAATTTTTTCGGTAATTTAACTGGACAGTTTATAAAATAGCCTTAGGAGATTTGCCATTAATTGCTGCTTGCGATCTCGATGTTACATTTAAGAATTTTAGTTTCCTATCAATGATCCCTAATCTATAAAAATAAACGAAATAAGTTTCAAAAGTGTTATTTTGGATAGTTTTTAAATCATGTATGTACAGTTTATGCATTAACAGTTTTGATTAATTTTTCAAGAATAGTAACTTTGAAAAGTCAAAAAAAGCATCTAAAAGTTTGTATAATTCTCTTGTTTTAGCCATCAATTTACAGTTTTTCATAAAGTAGGTAAATTCTTCAGTTTTTTTTTTCATAACGCAATGTCACTATGAAACAAATAAAAGCTTGATGTATACTCACTTTCATGAAATTTAAAATATGTCTTGAAAGACGAATTGGTACACAACAAGTCTCTAAATCGTACATCAGTATTAGGTTTAATTTTTTTTGTAGTAATTTTTGAATGAATCTTGAGTCATTTACGATTGATTTTTGAATCGTTGAAAAAAATTACAGCCTGTATAAATGCACTGAAATTTTATTCATATTCGGAGTTGTCCATAAAACACAACACGCAAAATTTCAAAAAAACAAACATGCCAGACAAAAATTGAAATGAAATGGACAACGATTTGTAAACAGCACTTTTCCATTAAACCTTCCTACCCTATGTCACCTATCGTCACGACTAGCAATACCCCCCCCCCCCCTCGCCTGTTTACCGTGGCGTATTTTATAGCTAGCTAAAACTAAACCAAATCTCAAATATTTTATTATTCTCTTTTTGAAATTAATATAGGTATCTTAATGAACTTCCCCCGAGAAATTTAGGCTTCCATTTTATTATGGGCCTTTGGTCCTGTAGGATTAATGTTTGATTTTGAAAGTAACTATTTTAACACACTTTTATTAGCTTCATACGTATGTTAGTATGTTAGCACGGAAACTTTGGACATGATATTGACTTTTTTCCAAACTTCGGATTAACTCGAAATTTGTCATACTTATCAAGGACCGATGACAATACAAAAAATCGAATAACTTTATTTGATTATCCTCATCAGTATTGTTAGGAATAACGATTTCCATATCCGAAAATATACATATTTCTTTGCGCTCCCACCATATTTATACAGAATTTTTGATAAATCAATAATAGTCTAAAAAACTAAAAAAACATAAAATAAATACTAGTTTAAAAAACTAAAAAACATGCTTTTGTTACTAGCTGAACTAAAAGGTAGAAAATAATTTCTTTAAATTTAAAAAAATCATTTTATCGTAAAAAATCGGTGCTTTTTAAGATATTTTATAACGACTTTACTTTTACCAATAAATATCTATAAAATATTTACATAATTAAAATTTAGCTCCCCACGCTTTCTTACGATAAAATAATTTTTTTGAATTTAAATAAATTTTTTCTATCTTTTAGTTCAGCTAATTACAAAAGCGTGTTTTTTAGTTTTTTTAAACTATTATTTATTGGATGATGTCTTTGTGTCAAAGAAAGAAAGATATCAGAAAATTAATAAATTTTATAAAAGTTGAGTTTGCAGGAAAGCATGTGTGCTTCTCTCCAATCTTTATCGCAAAATGTTCGTAAATCGCTAGCACATGCAAGAATATTTAAAAAAAATGTTTTGTGGGTAAAACTTGTATTGTTTAGCCAACACTATACGCGGCTTTGTATAAATAAAAGACCAACAAAAGTTTATTCGAATAGATATATTTATTCCATAAAAATAATATATAAAATATTCTTATGAATTATTGGAACAAATCGATGAAACGAAAAAAAAAAACGAATTATGTATCCATCATATACATGGAAATGAAATGAAATGATTATGATCGTTATAGGGTGCCAAAGTAAATCAGACACACTACATTCATATATTTATGGTTTAATAGAGACGTTTCACAAATATTATTGTATAAATAAACCAAAAGTTTTGCTTGCTATAACAATTGAAATTATCACCCATGTTTGGTTGGTTGAAACACAGTTACAAAAATATTTTACATGAGGGGAATATTAAATATAATAGGTTTTAGCTCCAAATGTATGTATACACATTATATATATTTGTATAAACTATATAAATTGAAACCACAGTTTTGTTGTATGGTTTTATAAATCTAGAATTTAAAAGTCGATTAACTACGGGTACCTTCTAAATGATTAAATACTTTTTTTTTTGTACACACATACATAAAACTGTCAACATTTGTGTTCAACATCTGATTGAACTGTTTGAATCACATACCGACCATAAGCTCATAATGAAAGAAACTTGCCATGATTATTTTGTCTGTTTGTTTGAGAATTGATAAAAAATAGTTTGATAATTAAGAAATTTGAAGTTTCAATTGTGGTTCAAGCGTCGCATTTATGAAACTGGAGTTATTCGATTTTCATGTTTTTCGGCATTATTCAATTTTCATGTTTTTCATACGCGAAAAAAAATGATTGGAAAATTGCAAATGTCAAATGTGTTAGTTTGATTTATACAATTTTGTTCTATTTTTAACCCCCGAACTAAAAAAAGGGTGTTATAAGTTTGACCGCTATGTGTGTGTGTCTGTCTGTGGGATCGTAGCGCATAACGGATGAACGGATTTTAATTTTTCTGGTTTCGTTTGAATGGTAATTAAACGAGAGTGTTCTTAGTTATGTTTCAAGTACAAGCTTAGAGTTATGTACTCAAAAAACTAAAAAATTGGCGATGATCTTCAAAATCCATTCAGTTGGAAAAGGCATGACGTTTAATTTTAACATATAAATAGTTACTATGGAAATGAATGGTCAAATAAACTTTGCTAAATTTATTTTGAAAAGTGAAATGGTAAAATAATCAGTTAATTCAAAAGAACAAACTCAACTTAAATATTTCCATTTCAATTAAAATATTTCTAAAAATTTGTCCCAAAAAATGATAGCTCTCTAAGTACCCTTTTCATCTCATCTGATGTCCTTGACCATCACTTTGATATTGATTTAAGAAGGAGTGTTATAAGTTTAAATGTTTATCTGTACGTCTGTGTGTTTCTCAGTGGCATCGTAGCCGCTAAACGGTCGAACCGACTTGATTGAGAACATTTTATAGCTAAGTTTCCAAAAATCAGTTTACAAGGAATAAATCCTATTGTCGGGGGTTTTATAAATTTTGTAAATTTCACTTGTTTATTCATTTCGACATTTGAAAATTTCCTACCATTTTTGTTCACCTACTTTATTGTCAATAACTTTCTTTTAATCAGGTTTCGAAAATCGAATAATTATTGAATAATGATTTTTGATATTTATCCGTATAATTATAAAAAATTGATAATTATCTACTATATTAATTTAAATGCTTTAATATTCTCATTAGAGAATATATTCTCAAATTAAAAATGATTAAGCTAAAAAAATGATTAAGCTAAAAAAATGATTAAGCTTAACAGTTTAATTGGAAAATTCGCGAATTCTTCATGAAAAATCGATTATGGCACAAGATTCATTGCTAAAGTTGCTATTCTTTACTTTCTGTTGTATGTTATCATGGTCATTAAGAAAGTTTGTCTCATGAAAAATAGAATAACCATTCCATTATCACTATTATTGATAGCAGTTTCATTATTTCTGATCCATTAGTCTTAATTTTTAACCATAGGAAATTATTAATTGATAATGATCACTAGATATTTATCGAGGTATAAATATGATAATAATTGTCGAGATTATTATCATTTGATAATTAACGAACCCTGCTTCTAACGTATACAGCAGACGATAAACAAACGTAAAAAAATACGCAAAACAAAAAACATGATTTTCTTAAATTCAACACTTAAGTAACACTTGTATTAGTAACCCATAATTAAAATTCCTTTATTATAAATTTACCTTATATAAGCAGACAAAAAGAATAATGGATATTTCGTGTCATTATGGGCTCACGGTTTGAACTATAAATTGAAAAATTCATGCTATCAATCTTGGTTATACAAAAATATTTTGATTGAGGAATTCTTTTTTCAATTAAAAAAAGACTTAATTTTAACTTATATTAGGCGAGCGGTTACATATCAACCGATGAATTGATTTGTTAATTTAAAATAGTTTATATCTTTTGCGCTTTTAAACGCTCACTTTTGTATGTAATTATAGGAGCTGCATGAACTTCATTTAGATGAAACAAAGAAATTTTTTATTTTTGAAAGCTCAATTTTTTAACTCGCTATTTTTTTGCTCTTCAGCTTGCAAAGTACAGTATATCAATCGTTTGAAAATCATTTGTCCAACATTTGGATTCAACTAGAACAATAAAGTAGAACCATAGAACAATAAACTTTCAGAAAAAGTGTGTGACTTTCAATTTTGATCTACGACTATGATTTAGAAACTTATGTTTTCAGAAAAAACTTTTCAAATTACTTAAAAAAACAAAAAATTTAATAACTTGCTTACGATTTCTCGGACTCCTTGATTTTCCCCTTGTCCAATCTCGTCGGGCCTGCTTTTCGTAGATCCTGTTTTAACGTAAAAATAACACCAAATTTTCTTAAATAAGAGGACAGACCGTTGATTCAAATTATACATTTAATAGCAAAAGGGGTTTATTATATATTATTTAACAAGCGCAGATTTATAACATTTTGAGATAATATATCTTTGTTTGAGATAATATTTGTACTGATCGTGAACAGTTTTTGAGTAATTAATAATATAATTTTATCAAATATTCTTTACAGAAAGCTTTTATTTTGGAGCGATACTTGAAATATCTAAAAAAATACTAATCGACAAATTAGAATTTTTATTGAGTCCTCATTACCATTAATAATGATTGATTCTGTGATTGAAAGACCAGGAAATGTTTCGGTATATTGTTCCCCACCATCTAGTATACGATATCAGAAGTTATTTTATTGAAGTTACTCAAAAAATAATTTTTGTCTAAATTAGAAGTAAAATAATTACGAAAAAGGTTTTGTTTCAGAATTTGTAATACCAAATTACAATAAATTTTTTAAACTAAAATCTTTTAAAAAAGGTTTTATTTCGTAGCGATTGAGGAGAAATGGATTTTTAACGTGATTGTAAACCTACAGTATTGTAAAAAAGTTTTGGTTTATTGCACGGTACATAGATATAAACCAAATGCATGCTATGTAGTCAAGTAATGAGTTATTTTTTGGCTTTACAATACCCCAAAACTACAATAATATATAGCATATTGTGAGCAAGTGATGCTTATAAATTTTTTAATATAGATATCGGTCTTTAATCATCAATACTCTAACAATAGTCGTCTCTGTTCATCAAATGATGGATCTTCGATGAACTGATAATTAAATTAAAATTTTCTTTTTATATCATCGGCAACCTTATATTTTTATGGTGTTATTATAAACTACAAGATTGTCTAAATATATTTTATATAATTTTTGATCATACTCTTTAGATTTTTTGATATAGAAATATCCAATTGAAAAGGATAACCAATATGATTCATCATTTTTTCAGCCAACTTTGAACGATAAAATAAGAAATAAAAATCCCGATGACCTAGGAATTTTTTGTGATTTTTGGAAACTTGAATAATCAAAAAATGTATTTATTTTATTGAAATCCCTAGTATTATTCAATCCTATCTCCTTAAGTTTTTAGGCTCTTAATTTACTCGAAAATCTGATTGATTTGCTAGAGAAATTCTATTCCACCTACGGGTTAACTGACTGATACAAATTAATTATGGCTAAGAGTTCAAGTTATTCACTAATTACCTACTTTAAACAAATGACTTCCTTAACTTTTGGAGGGAGGAATTGTTCCGATTTCCTCTATTTGTATTCGTGTTTGAATTTCTAAATAGAAATAAAAATACGATACAAAATTTTTAATTGGTAACAAAGTATACTTTTTGTTGAATACATCTTAACACCTTTTTATAATAATGTACATTAAAACCTATTATTAAAAATAGAGAACACATATTCAATTCTATCCATAAAACATTTTTATGAGTGGACATGAATAAATGCACAAAAAAAGAAGAAAATAATTCACTTAATTGGATTAAAGAAAAGGTATATATGAATAAAAATATGTTTCCAGTATATCGAGTACTCAAGTGATTGTAGAATTTATATATTTTTGTACACAACTTGTAAAGTTATGCACACAATTTGACTACAATTGGTATACTAAAGTGAGTACCTTTATAATATACCTAAAGCTATCTATAAAATATTAGGTGCTTTTTTCAAAACGGTTAAAAAATATATTTTTGAGGGGTGTTAACAATATGAATCTAATTTCGACGAATGATTTTTGTATGACACAAATATGTGTGAAATATAAGTTTACAAAAAAAAAAAAAAATTTCGAAACTGCTTATGGGTCTACACTGAGTTATATTGATTGTGAAACATTTTTATTCTGAACTATATCATCAGGCCCGGCTCTGCAATTATTTAAATCGGGGCAGAAACTTGATAGCGGTGTCGCCCTCTTTCTAGTATTTGAGATAAATCATAAAAAAATAACTAACAAATGAGTGATGCTTTTTGTAGGAAAATGAACCCTTTAATTATTCGCACTCTTTATTATTATTAGATAATAATTTCAATTAGTTTGACATATTAAAAATAAAAAATAAATTAAACATAGGAAACATAACCAGGAAAGGCAACAGACAATCAAGATATTTCCTGAATTTCTCGAACTCGGCATTTCTTCCTTCTCCTTTTTAATCTTCTAATCAAAAGCTTTACGCGGTATGTTTTCATTTTTCCGAATGAATCTATTAGCTCATCCGTCCGTCTCCCTATTTTAATATTAAAAAACGCTTCTTTGCAAGTCATGCTTGGTCGTTAACAGGTCGAAAGCACTTAATTTTTCATTCATTTCAATTTCGATTCTAGCTCTTTCAATACGCCAAGCTTTTGGCTTTATAATAATCATAGCTGAAGAAAATAAAATTTACTACAATTTATCTTTTCCCTTAGATCTAGGTAATATTTGCATGAAGTTATATGTTAAAAGTTCTAAAATACAAAATTTGAGATTTTTCGACTTCGCTAATTAATTCAAAAACTGCACGGTGAATTTGTTTTTCTGCAATTCTGACATCACAGTTTGTATATAGATGTCGTTTGGCATTTCACACAGATTTTTTGTAGTACTTGTAAGTCTAGGACCAGGCGTAGTATTTCATAATTAGTTCACAACATACAGAAATTTGGGAGACTATAGTCAAGCACGTTAAGAACCGGAGAGGGGCAGGAGGTCAAAAGCTTTGTGACGTCAAATGTATACAAAAAACTAAGAAATATTACTAGCTCAATCTATTTAAACAAGGTTTTGGAAGGTTAAGGTCTGTGGTGAGCCTATGCCCATTGTCCTACAGTTCCTCGCGTCATTTGTCTGTAAGATCTCCGCATCTATTTGATTTTGTAATGGAGTTCGACGATGCAATGGAATTCGAAAAATTTGAACAGTAAATCTGATTTGAATGCGGCTTTTGGAATTCGATTCGTTACAGCAGGAAGTTTTGTGACCTAAATTGATTTATAAGAAAATTAAAAATATGAAATTGCATACATAAATATTAAGCATTTTATAATTGGATTTTAAATTAACTGTAAATATACTAAATTTACCATTCGGTTAATAGTGACGAAAATGAACACGAATATCGCGACAGAATCGGACACCAGGAACCTGGCACCGAACATCAATTTTGTAGCGTTATTCGTGTTCAACGACACCAAAAACCCCTGTGTAACAATTTTGGAATTAATTTTATTTCTATTAACCGAATTGTGAATTTATTTCTCAAATTTTCAACATTTTAGAAGTGTTTGTCAAATATTACATGTGAGCCCAGACCTGATATTATTTGATTGTGTCGTTTTGTATGTAATTTTCACGTTAGATATGTTGGCAGGTGACAGTCGTATAGCTAACTGACACGCTATGTATGGCAATATAGTGCCGACATTTACACTACGAAAAATATTAAAAAAATATTTAAGCGGAAGTTCGTCTATCATTGTTTTTAATACCATTTAAAAGAACTATGTAAATATTATAATATGCTTCGTTATACTACTGTCTACATTATATAACCGGGTTGCCAAAAAACACACACATACAGAAACACACTGTAATTATACGGTCGGTATCCAACATAATTAAAAAATTGCATTTTAAGAAAAAAATTAAAAAATTATTAATGAATAGAAAACTAATATTTAATATTAAATTATCTTCATTCTCACCGTGTTTGTATATTAATTATTTCAGGAGTTTTCATGATAATGACATTAATATACTAAGGTAATTTTATAGATGGACTTATAAGTCTATGGTTTGTATATATGGTTTACATTGAAATTTGGACCCCACAATATTAGATAGGAAAATGGCCTTCTGTGAATCTTTTTTTAAGTCACTCTAAAATGTTCTTTGGGTCATTCTGATCAAGAGTTCTTACGGATACTAGTTTTCGAGCTACGGGCGATCAGAGCTGCGAAATGGCCCGTAGCTCGAAAACTATTCGTTAAAAAGTTTTGTGGCCGTAAGAGTTTTTGATCAGGATGATCTGAAGAATATTTTGGGTGTGTTTTGAAAAAGTTTCACAGAAAGCCATTTTCCGAGTCCTTTAAGTTAATTTAATCTTTTATGTCGCAATTTATTATGCATCAAAATTGTTATTATTCAATAATTTTATTTGATATTTACTATAGCAATTACATGTAAACAATAGAAAATTATATTTACAGTAAGAAGGGATTTACATAGAAGGTGATTTAAAACGCAAAACTAATAAGTAAACTTTTAAATAAATTCACAGTAAAATAGTACATTGCACTACATGGCAGGAAGTTGAATTTTTTATAGTACAGTTCAGGGTTTTTAACATCAATTTTAAGGCAAAAAACCTAAGATATGCGTATTGGTATGATTAGTTCCTGCACTACGTGAAAAAATGCCAGATAAAGAAACACGTGTATGCTTACGCTTAAATCTTACGCTTTCTGTGTTAAAATTTGTGCCGGAAATACGTACTTTTGACCGAGGTATAAAGAAAACAAAAGATCTTACTTTAAAACATAAAAAATTGTTATTTCTGTTTGACTTCAAATAAATGCACATAGATAATCATTTTCTCGCTTGCTTTCCATCTGGTAAGTAAATTTTATTTTCATATAGAGTTATTTGTTTTATAAGCATAGCAATCTTTTATAGTATGATCTATTGAATGGTACAACCGTTACCAATCCCTAATATAATGAATGATATGTTATTTGAAATAATGATCTAGCTTTATAAGCGGTAAATGGTAATATGCAAACATTTACGCCATTAAACATATAACCAAAAATAATCGAATAAATTGACTTCAAACAGATGTCACATGGCGTAATGGTATAATTTTATATACAAAATTGCTGTGAATTATTTCAAATGCACACAAGGAGATACATTGTGTTTCACTAAAGACCTACTTTAATATTTTCAATCTTTTTTCGAAAAGCATAGTCTTTGGTGTTTTATAATGAGACCTGTATTTAATTTAAAAAGAAGGAAAAACGATCATTTCTTTCCTCACTGGTTTCCGTGCTACAATATAATGTGTGAATTTGTGAATAAATTTTTCGATAAGCAATAAAGATTTTGTAGTTGCTAATTCGAGAACTACCATATTTTAACTATTCAACTAGATTTATCAAATTCGTGCTAACTCTATTTTCGTGAAAAATTGAAAATATACATTGCGTCACATGTGGCTGTGAATTTTACCTTAAAAAAAATGTTTTTTTTAAATTAAAGAGTCCAATTATTTCAATGATTTATTATTGTGTATTCAAGATATTTTTGGTCACGTTATACTGAAAAGGTGCTCGAATCTCAAATTGAGACCTGCTTAGTCTTAAACTAATCAGATGAAGAAATAATTTTCCATGCCAGATTTCACTCAATTTTTGAAGAAACGCTTATGTTTTATGAAATTCGATCCATGTAAAGTTCTTGTAGAAATCAAAATAGTTATTTGAAATAATATGCCCAATAATAAATTTTGAAGACGCTATCTCTTGAAAAAAAAATGTGAGTCCTAAAAATGCAAAAAACGCTCAATTTTTCTCCGTAACCTGGGTAAGACGAAAAATTTGCAGATTTGGACAAATAGTTCTTTCATGTAACATGATCATCTTTAAATACAATCAAATTTAAATTTATAAGCAGGTAAATTTTCTAATACCCTCTTCGGTGTAAAAGTTTATAGATTTGAGTTATAAAAGTTTGCGTATTTAACATATAAATTCTATATTAGTGTTTTTAAAGATATGCTTTATTATGTAGCAAGGTTAATTTTCTTAAGATTAATTTAGAAAACTAATATTCATTAGTTAAAAGCATGACAAATATTTTCCTATAAAGAAAATTATAACAAGGAGCACTCTTTTTTCTATACAATAAATATAAAGAGATGAAATGATTGGCCTTTGTGTTAAGAAAATAAGTAGGTACTTCTATAAGTGATTTTCTCTAAATCTTTAGGTATAAACATTTCAAAAACTATGGTATATATCGATCAATTTTTCTTTTAATTTACGTCTAATTTTCTAGTCGAAGTTCTAACAGAATTCACCCTCAAAATTTGAAACGTACGTCTCAAATATTTGCATTCTTTCATTGTTTTGGGAATGTCCTTGTTTTGGGATTTTTTATTTGGATACCAAATGGTCGGGTTGAATCCTAGTCACATTTGATAAGTGAACTTCCTTCATCCGTATATAAAGAAACTCTATAGGATGATCATAAACCGTACGATGCTTCTTTTTTTGTTTGAAAACTACTTTTCACTGTGA
This sequence comes from Chrysoperla carnea, assembly GCF_905475395.1. Classification (NCBI taxonomy): domain Eukaryota; kingdom Metazoa; phylum Arthropoda; class Insecta; order Neuroptera; family Chrysopidae; genus Chrysoperla; species Chrysoperla carnea. The sequence goes on from NC_058339.1 coordinate 60,849,595, forward strand.
TGTCAAAAATGTCTATTGTAATTTTTAAGTCTATTATTATGTTGAGTATTCAAATTTCATTGTATTCAATATCAATATGATACATTTAAAGCCACATGGGATATGCTTAAAAATAAGACATTCTTCAATAAATAAAAATATTTTTTTTTGTTTTGTTTCAATTGTATTTGTTCATGTTATTTGATTGAAATGTGTGCAGTTTAGAGCAACTGTTGAGAATTCGTTTATTTGAAAACAAAAAATTCCCGGAGAAATACTTCCATATAAAGACAAATTAAGTACAAGGTTTAAGTATCAGATCAATCATATCAGTGAATATCGGGTAGTTTTGATATTGATTATAGAAAATTTTAGGTGTATTCGCGACTCTACAATACTGAGCTGAACTCCTCCGATTTAAGTATGAAATAGCAAGGTAGGTGTAAACAATATCATAGAACAATATGTAATTAAAGGGCATAAAAAAGGAATTTATACTGATTGACTTACGAACTAGTTTTTTTATATGATGGATATAGATGTTTATACCCTTTTCAACCAAAATTTGCAACTATAGTGTCTTGGTGCCCCGAATTAATTTGGTCACATTCATTAGATGGAAGTATTTAAAACCCTCGGAATGGTAAAATATAGTCCTTTTAAATACTTAAAAAAGGAGATGGCTTCTTATAAGAATAAGAAATAGAGGAAAAATGCTACGTAATTCTATTTATTTTTTATTCTCCTTATGCATGGTAGGTAGTTCACTCGTTATAGTCGAGTCCATAAAAACATATACTTATATTCGTGCGCTATTTGTGACTACAATTTACAAAACTAAGAGAGTATATGATGTTTTTAGGCCCTGGACGTCGTTATCCCTAAAAACGTGGTTCTAACACACTAAATCAATCAAATTATTATTATTAAGTAATAATATTTTAATAATGTTATACCCTAATTTGTAATAGTAGCATGGTTTGATTATTTAGCTGGTCAGCAAAATTAATATTTAATATTTAAAATTTACGTCACAATATGTCATATGTTGACCTAAAAGTTTTATATTTAAAGGCAAGCTAAATATTCAAAAAATCATACAGTAATTATTACAACTTAGAGATTCAAGTGCAACTTAATTTGTAATAAAAAACACCAGTGATTAATTTTATAGTAAATATTTAAACCATCGAATAAATTAAAATAAAACAAGTATATCATTGTTTATTTTGTAAGACGTCGTATTTATCCCCAATCATTCACAAAGTCTTTCCTTTTCAAACATTAAGACTTTTGGTGGCAGCCTAAGACCTTTGGTACACGACAGTATATCTGACATTTTTAAATTTTTATTGAACCCAGCCCGGTAATCTATGTGTATTATTACATATCAGGGTAATTACTGGGTGCGGTTTTATGAAAATTTAAAATTGAGATAGATAATATGATAATTATTGTTGTAAGACATCTTTCTATTTTTAAATGCTCTGTCATTGGATACATTTATTAATTGATTTCGTTACTTATCTCGGAAATTAGGCTTCTGATTGAAATTTGATACAGAGCTTTTTCGTTCGTTCTTTATAAGCTTGTTTAGGAAGTTAAGAGCTCTGCAGTTAATTATATAACACGTTGTATATAATTTTTTTGCAATGTGCATAAATGTGTTATTATTGGATACTAGCCATAAATAAACTACTTAAATTTTCAAGTTTGTTTTTATTAAATTTTAAACTATAAAATTTTTTTATGGTTAGTAAGTATTATTTATACTTTTTTTTTGTTTCTTAATTCTATAATTTATTAACATATTTTTTGTTTGATATTGTAATTCATTTTTTTGTTATAAAATATTAAATCTAATAATAGTAAGTATTATATAGTTCATATGATAAGTAAATATGAATGTTAAGTAATTGAGGCTATGTAAAACAAGAATGTCATAACTTTTTTTTATTATGTTTATTAAAATTATTTTGTTTTGAATTTTAAATATATAACAAAATTTAAATTTGTTTTTTTTTTTAAGAAATTAAAATATTTTTTAACTAGATTTGTATCAGTACCTAAACATTTAATTTTTCTAATGTTTTTTAACTTCTGTACTAAAAAGTATAAAATACCTAATCAAAGATGAATTGTAATGTAAAATATTTAATATACTTATATGGTGAAGTATTTAAATCTTAAGTACTTTTTTCCCGTCGCTTCCACCAAATTTTGTTAAGTTAAATTAAAAAATAAAAATGAAATTTTTTAAAATCTAATTTCATATTTTTAAATTGAACTAAAAGTTATAAAACATTTTTTAATCAATTACTCAATGCAATCCCTGTTATCTTATAATCAGTCTATCTATAAAATATATCGAGCACCTTACGTTTTTACTATCTCTATGTAATTAAGAAACTGGAATTTGGCCGTACACATATGAAAAAAAATATTTGGAAAAAATTTTCCAAATAAACTAAAAAGATTTCTTGCTAGACGGAAGACGATAAAGATTCATAGATTGATTAAACATATCTTCTAGAATATTTGAAAGTAGTGCATAAATAATGACAGTGCCGGGAAATTAGAACAAGAGATAGAAAATATGTCCATGATTTTTAGAAAGATACATTTCGGAAAATCTATTTTATTATAAGTTTAATTAATAACGGTCAAAAATATTGACCACTGAAATAAAACTATTTGATTTTGATTCTTAGAGTGTAGCGTGTTGAAATTTTCTTAAAGACTTAAAAAGTAGCATAAGGACTCGTGAATTGCTAAGAAAAGTTAATTGAATTTATGAATTTGCTATTAAAATTCAAATTTTCCAGTATTGAATTTGTAATGTATCTGTGTAATTACTTCATTTACATAATTATTCTTTAATTCTCTATAATAGTTTAACTAATTAAGTTATAATTTAATTGCAAGTTAAATGGTTTGTTTAATATTTTCAAATAACAAATAAATAAATAATATAGACCACAAGCCCACGCCTAAAAACTCTGTGAATACCATTGACACCTTGTTTATAGGTTTTTGGTATCTTGCTGGACAATTTCTTACATAAGAGAATTTTTGTTGCAGGGAACTCTCTCCCATAGTGCCCGGGAAATTTTCGCAATACTAACAAGCTTCAAAATGATGGAAATCCATAATTTTTCATTAAGATTAGGAAGTTTACCGAATAAAAAATGGTAAAATAATTTTGTCCTCTGTTAATAAAACGTTCGTTTACCTTGAAAAACGCTATTTTCTGAGAGTCGGTCAACCAATATTCCGTTGTATTGAATGTTGGAAACAATCTACTTGGAAAACCCATATTCAATTCGGAACTTGCGTGCACAATGCAAATTTCTGTTGGTTTCATGAAAAAGAACGCACCACTTCCACTGATTTTTAAATGTAAGAAGTTGTCAACAGGATATAAAGAAGAAATAATACAATGTCTCAACGGTGAGATTGAAAAAATTGAAAAAACGTGTATCCATTAATTTCAAGCTTGTGGGCGCAATCCCAAATGTAAAGGGTTTCCCAAAGGACATAGAGCATATGATTTACAAAACCTCAACGACGAAATAATTACAAAGATTTTTAGGCGTGGGCCTGTAGTCTAATAAGTATACAAATAATAATCCGCATTGAAATCGGATAAAATTAATTATTCTAACTCACCTGACAGGTTATGTAAAAAATAATACGCCTGTATTAATAAGTAGAACCAATCACGACTATGTGAAATAATGGTTATAGGTGGAGTTTGAAGACCAGTTTGTTTATATAACTTTTTATTATATTTGGTAGTAAGATAAAGTAATACGTATAATACATTCACACATGCATGATACGTAAATAAATGCATAAAGAGTTATATTTTATGCATACATTTATGTAAATTATATTTTATATGCAAGGTTGTCAGATCATTTGGTTGGAAAAGCGCATGTGATACTTTTGGTTGAAATTTGATAATTAATTTGTGAAAGTATGTTTTGACGATTTTACTCGCCCTTGAACGATTATCAGTAAACTAAAAAATTGAAAAAAATTCAAAAAAATGTTATGAAAACTCAGTTTCTTAACCCATTAGACAAATATTTTCTAAGAATTTACCTGAAATCGATTCAACAAATACGGCTTTTCAATTTTTTGGGATCAAAATTACCTCATGGTACTCAGCCTTATGGAAATTAAAAACAATATTTGTTCAATTTCTTACAATTTTCTTAAGGGGCACGCACGTGTACCTTTGAAAATAAATAATGGTCTAAAAAAAACTAAAACTGAAGTAAAAAGTAAAAAAAAATTCCAAAAAGTTTAATTTCAAAAATAAAGATAAAAAAACAAAAAATACAGTTATTAAGAAAATAATCATCTTATTCTAAAAAAGCTCGAGGGGGGGGGGGGGGAATTTCAATTATTGTAAATATTTTTTTGAAAGATATTGGTAAAAATAAAGTCCTTATAAAATATCTTAAAAAGCACCCCTCGCCTTTTTTATGATAAAATGAATTTCTTAATCACATTTTTTTTAACTTACAGAAATTATTTTCTACATTTTAGTTCAGCTAGTTACAAAAGCGTGTTGTTTCAAACCAATATTTTTTTTCCTATTTTTTAGTTCGGCTAAAGGCCTATTTTAAATTTTTTAAACTATTATTTATTAATTTTATAGAATCTTATCTGCGCTTCCACCATAAAATATTTTTAAGTTAATCGTTAATCCTGAAGATCATGATGGTCCTGATCAAGGTAATCGGACAAACTTATTATATTATTATATTGTCATCGTTTTTTGATAACTGTGCGAAGTTTCCATTCAATCCGATGCAGGTGAAAATCACGTTCAATGATTCCGTTACAAGCTACCAAGCTAATAAAAGCGTCTTAAAGAAAGAAAGATAACATAAAGTTTTTAAGTTTGAATTTCAAGGTCAATTTGACTCTAAAAATACAAAAATTGAGTACATTTTACAGTTAAGCGCATAATTTCGAGTTATAGTTAAGCGCCTAGAGATATATTTGTTCATATATTTGACGATAGGTATATTGAATATTTTTTATGGTATCGCTCGAAATTCTATATGAAAAAAATCTTTAAAAATCGGTAGAGTGGTAACATGGGCAAAATGTATGAAACTGAAACATCAGATCTGACAACCTTGTCCACACATGTTTATTTCACAGTTGAGTTGATGCCTAATGCCACATTACATATTAATCTGTAAAACTAGACTTAATACCGTAATAAAACTCGGTTTGTGAATGTGTATTATTGAAGAAAAAATAAAATTATTTGCTTAATCATCATAATTAAGTTGTTTTGGAAACAAAGGGCGAATATATTTTCGCAGGAACCAGTTATAAACAAGTGAAAATAAACAATGAACTGAGTTAATTGTTGAAATACCATGCATAGTCAGTGTTGGTTTCTTTATCACATAACACATACAAACATGTGACACAAACATAACTGATAATCAAGCCATAGTACATATGTAAATAATTTTATAGGTTTCTGCATTACCGACCGACATTTAGTGTATAGTTTGTACACATATTATAAAATTTCCGCCTAATTGGAGCCCTCACGGGTAAACAGTGATGTTTACGAAAAAATGTTTCAAACAAAAGTTGTTTAATTTTTGATAAGGAACATTTTTTAAATTTAAACTTTTGTTCTATCTCTAACGGTTTACAAGATGGGTCCTAAGGACCCAAGACCCAATTGACCTATGATGCTCATTTACGAACTTGACCTCTCTTTTTACGTCGTGACCACAGACGGACGGACGGACGGACGGACAACCGGAAAGGACTAATTAGGTTATTTTACGAACACCTATGACAAAATTTTTTTCCTAGCATCATTATTTTTAAGCGTTACAAACTTGGGACTAAACTTAATATATTATGTATATTTCATATACATGGTATAAAAAACGTTCTTTACTATATTTTATGCAAGAGAAAGTTGTCTAGGTTGGCTCACCGCAAGTTTTTTGATCAGCTATGTAAAATTTGTTTATGTCTATTATTTAAAATGTATTCTTAGTTCAAGAATGTCAATAACTAATAGGAAATGTTCTTGAAACAAGAAGAAAAAAAACTTGCGGTACTTTTTTTTCCATCAAGTAAATTTTTTCTCGTTCAAAGAAAATTCTTCTGTAATGATAAATGATTTTGACCTATAGACTTGAAATTCTAGCTACATGTTTTTCTTGTTTGTTTTCTGCTCATGACCAGATGGTTCTCAGGTTTATCGTAATTTATTAAATTTTTCTTAATTATGACGATTTCTTGCTTAATAATACACTTTGATAAATAATTTAATAGTAGGTATATACATATTCCCATAAATAAATAATAATTGTTTCACGAATGTCGAAGACACTGAAGTATAAAATATAAAATATAACTGAAAATTACACCATACAATTGTTTTCCCTTGTTTTTAAAACATAAGAAGTAAATTATACTTGTATTTTATAAGATATAATATGTTATAGTCTACACGTACAGATTGCATATTTTAACTCAGACAATAGTAAGCTATTTTTGGAAGCATGTATATGCTGCTTGAGTTAGTAACAAAAATATGTCAAAACGAATCGTTTAATTTTCTAGAATTTACATAGATCAGAAGAAGAGTAGAAGATCTTGGTTTTGCATTATTTCGATCAAGATCAAGAACATCGTCTAGCTTTTTACACAAAGTATTGAGCTTGACCTAGCTAGGTCTTGCATGTAAGACTTTTACAACGGTCTTGATTTTTACTTATTTATAGATTTTGCCTAGTATTTCATGAGATACGAGGAGGTTATTGTATCACTTCGGCTCGTCTCACTTTTTAAAATATGACCCTCGCCTCGCCTCGGCCTAGGCCAAAGTACAATATTTACTACCCTCGATCTCGGTTTGTAGAACAATATATCTCGCCTCGCATCGTGCCTCGTAGCCCCTTTGTTACTTGTACCTACTTTTCTTAATACTCAAAAATTCTAGAAACCAGCTCTATACTATGTCAGAGAGGAAAAACATTTAAAATTTGGGATTTTTAATTTTAGAAAACTTGAAAAAATGAGAAAAAAAGTTATAAGGTTATAAATTATTTTTTTATCACCAACTTCCGTGAAATGAACAGTGGAGTAGTTAAACATGAATAATTGGCTAAAATCCAAATTTCATGGTGATATATTTCAAATAATGTTTAGGAGGGTTTACTTGAAAAATAGTATCATTTCGAATACGCTCGCAGGAATAGGATCATTTTGACAGTTTTCACACGGCTGACAAATAAAGAAGTGTAATGTTTTCAGGGTTCATGTATGTATGTCAGTTTCTTTATTCCACCATAACATTTAAGTGCCTGAATGCCTGGATGTATGGGATATCGTTCAATCCTTACGTAATTCCTAGTGATACTGTCTAAAAATTTTCAAAAATAAAAAATAAGAAGAAATGAATGTTCAATGAACTATAGAATTTTACAAATAGTTGTGATCCAGGGATAAGTTGCCTGCTCCTTCTTGATTTGTTTTGATTTTGCAACGGCACCTTCAGAAGATTTTGGCAGGACAGCCGTGTTTTTTAACTTTTTAAAATCATTTATTATTTTAAATTTAGAAATTAGTTCAATAGCAAAAAATATTTTGATTTGAGTGTGCTAAGACTCTGATCACTTTTACGAAGGCTATGCTTTAGGTAGAAAACAATCAAGTGAAATAATCCGTAAACTTAATGCGGGCTAGAGAATATAGTCTTGGTCTCCTCTGGGTACCGTTGGCGTAATCCTGCAAGCTCAAAACTATTCAAGAAGGGACAGACAACTTACCCCTTTTACCACAAATATTTGTAGTATCCTGCCCTTTAATGTTCAAGTAGTACACATGTAAGTATACATTCTTGACTATAACCGTGTGTCGTCTATTTCTCCATGTAAATAATTTATTAATAAATATTATAGATGCACTCATCTTTTAATCATAGGTAATTGATGTTCGATGTATATTGTGATAGATAACACCTGGAATATTCACATGTTAAAACAACTTGTATGTCGATGTCGTCTTTTCAAACTAAGCTAAATAAATATGGTCAGAAAATAATATAATGTTATGTTGTTAGCTTTTGTTTTATTTTAATTTTTTTTTATTATTATTTAAATTGATCGCATGATCTAAGGTATTGTTTGAAAATGATGTTTTTACCCACCCACAAAGAAAACGTACTAGAATATATGTAAGTAAGTAAAATATTTTTTAGATATTGTATATACATTGACAATCTATATTATTAGTGATGATGGAAAATTATTTATAAAGCTCAGGATTATTATGCTCATACTTATGGGTCTCTGTACAATATTGTAAAAATGTTTTGGACTATACTTATAAGCCTGCATAACTATACTAAGCGTACATATAGTTAACTAGTGCGTAACTTTTAACACTAATGTACAATGCGGAGATATTCTCGTAATAAAGTCTATCTTCTTTCTTCAACTATCTATATTCTAACTATGGTTGTTTCCTTTTAACAATAAAATTCATTAACTTGAAGTAATCTCAGTAATGAAACAGATTAGTTATTTTGCAAAACCTGTTTAGCTATTTGATAAAACACAACCCCTCCTATTCTCTCCATATTATTTATCCGAACTTTAATTAAATTTATCTCGGGTTAGAGACAGTCAATCCACTTCAAATTTTTTATGATATTTGTATTATAATACCTTTAATATATATTAAAAAAAATTAGAATTTTCTGACTAGAAAAAACTGAAACTCAGAATAATTGAGAAGTAAGCATCACTCTCCACGAGACGAATTTAGTAGCTAAGTACATACATTGAAGAGATTACCAATGTCCAGGTCAATTAGCCAATGAGAAAGTATTACGTATACATACTCTCGGAGGAGAGCAGAGAAATAATTTTAAAATTGGAGAGCAAGATATATCAAAGTTTAAGCCTTTTTAACCTCCGCGGAAAATACTGCGGGAAAACGATGAAGAAGAATAAACCAGCAAAAAGATAAGAAGAACATTGGTTTTTTAAATATATGATACTATGAAATCGCTATTATAAAATCTTGAAAAAAGATTCACCAAATGGTCTAGAAGACGCGTGGAAAAAAACATCGAGAAAACACTGAGAGTTGAAAATATTTAAGAGCGAAGTCCTGGCTGTTGTCCAGGCTATGGATCTGCAAGACTGTATGCGGCTTTTAATACTAATGGCTCATATATCACATGGCCTTTCAACCTTTATTTTGCCGAAAACTCCTGGATTTTCATTAAAGTTATGTGCTTTCAAGAATTATCTTTTTTTGCTAAGGGGCTTTTAACTATGAGTCAGTTGATAACAATAAAAGCTTCTTTTTCTTTTTTCTTTTTTCTTTTTCCAAAATTATGTAAATGTGAATGTGAAGGAAATTGTGTTACCTTGAAATCCTAGCATTGGGAAAATACAGGAATGACACGAAAAAAATTTTTCTGTTAAAAATTATTTTCTCTACATCAATTTATTTTCTATGAACGGTAATTAAAGTAAACTTGATTTAAATACATTGTCAGTTTTCCGAGGAAATTTGTATCGAAACATCACTTTTAGCAACTTTGCTCTTAGTGCAAATACATCTCGTAGTTGTTTATAATGTTTGAACTTAGTTTTTAAAAATAAAGTGAATGATCATAAACGTAACCCCAGGGATTAAAATATAGATACAGGAATGCCAAATTTTTTTTGTTTTTTTGTTTATTTCCATAAAATTTGACATTCAATACGTCACAATAGACAAATAATGTCAAATTTTTATTGAATACAAATAATTGTCATGCTTGTACACATATATTTGCTACTAATTCTTTAAATGATCATTTTTTAAGGATTCACTTCAGTAGTACATCATACTTTTTACAACAAAAATTATCATTGTTATCTGTTTGGTCATAAATTCCTATACAATTTGAATGATTATTATCATGGGGATTCACCAGGAGTGATTTATGACTGACAATATGTAATATAACATGTATGCACTCTTTGGTATGCACACATACTTCTTACTTCATGCATTTTAACACTGCTAATATTGAAGAGGTTAGGCTATATCTCTATAATGTATCTGCTGTAAAAAGTTTTGTCACGCTTTTTCAAATAATTATTACAAATTTATTGTTATTGAGTACGGGTGGTAAAAAATTTTGTTTTTATTATTCTGATTTTGGCCAGCCATCGATCAAGAAATTAACATGGAAATTATAGTAACTGGAATTGGTAGTTATTATGAGAACAGTAGCTATACACTTTCTTAAAAAAAGGAAAGGATATTGGATTGTAACTTGACATGTTGAGTTTTAGAACTAAGCCAATTGCTGGGAGATGTGTTTCATTTTTCTGTTTATATAAAAATTTTAATGGTTTTACTATGTCTTCGCATAAAAAAATTCTCCACCCATTGAACTGTCTGTTATGATAAATTTGGCACTAAATTTCGTTATTTTTTTAAAACAATGAATTTTTTATTTTACAAAAATATGAATTTGAATAATTTAAAATTTTATGAACAATTTTTTTGAGATTTGGTTGTTTACTTCAAAACAGTAGATATATTATACATTTAGGGAGCAAAAGTAAAGAACGTCTCAGATCTCATGTTAAATGTCGCCCGAGGATGATAAACATGAGATTCTTTTCATGCTTCCGTGGTATGTATACTATTTATCAGCTTGAATGAGGAGGAAAGCGGCAAATTCGTTTAGCACAACGGAACGAAAGTTGAAACCCCGGAGGGTTAGTTAGCAGAAAATCTACTTTTTATTAAATGAAATAAATAAATCCTAAAGTAAGTTTATGAAGTAATGGAATAGCTTTGAAATTGAGAGTATTTTTGTCAGAAAGTCACACACGTTTTGTTGAAAAGAATGATGTTCATTATTTCCATAGAAATGTTAGTTTACCAGCTAATGACGTCTACTAAGCTTATTTTGAATGATTTTTTTATGAACTTTTAATAACATACCAGCAGAGAACGAATTTTTGTCAAAATTTCCGTAGTTAATCGTTTAACACTTGCGCTGAAAAAACAATGATCCATAACTGAGTAGGTAAGCATTGCTTTTACAGAAACGAATAAGGCCAAACATTTTGATAAAATCACTTTACTGTACGTAAAATGTGCGGTTTTTGAATTGTTTTTGATACTTGTAAAAAAATACAAATGTTCAAAAAATATATCTCGGCCAATGTTTAAGATAGAAAGTATAAAAACCCATAAAATTAATTTTTAAAGAAACAATTTTTGTTTGAACTATCTTTCTATACTTATCTAAATGTTAGAAAATAAAGAAAAATAGAATTTCGCTGTTCTTTTCACCCCTAAGTGTTATTTGGTCGATTTTAATTCTATAACTAAGTTTAAAGCCTTTCCTACTTTTTAATAATGAACCCCTTTTTGTCATTTTTTTCTTGTGATATTTGTTAAATGAATTTATTTTTATTAAAAATATTTTTATAAACTTCGAACTCTTTATTTAATAAAAAACGAAAATATTACTATAAAGCATAATAATCCTTTGCTTATTAATTTTCAATTCATATACATAAAGTAATATTGTATTTATTATTATTATTGATTTCAATTATTGATGATATGTTTTCGAATTCTATGTATTTATCGTATATAATTGCGTGGAAAAAATAACAATTGTTATAGTTGTGTGTTTGTTCTTATTTACAATTGTTTAGAATGTGGTATATACTTTAATTACAGGTAATATAAATATATTATGTTACAAATATACCTACGTACAACGTATTACGTAGATGTACATTTTCGAATAAAAACTTAATATGCATGTTTGTATTGTATCTACAAGACTGATTAATTAATTACGGGTCATTTATTCATTATTGGTTCATTTATTTTAAATTATGAACGAAAAAGAAAAATTGTAGGGTTTTTATCTAATTATATTTATTTTTTACAAACGTTAAAAAATTGAATTTCTTTTTTGAAATTTAAATATAAGAACTTTTGTACAAGAAAAGCTTTAAAAAATAAGAAACGATTCATAAATTTTTTTTTATTTGAATAGAATTGGGGAAAAGTGTGATAACGTCTAAAATATTGAAAACTATAGATTTTTGTGAAATGATCCGAAAAAAGATTTTTTTGACCGGGTCTGGGGAAATTTATCTTTAATGCTAGAGGATATCTTACAAATACTAAATTGAATAAATTAATAACGTTTTACGCAAAGTCATCGGAATGACTATTAATACCAATAAAATCGTAAGGCGTTTGGTTTCCTTGTTCAGTTATTTGGAATTATCTCCTCATAAGTATACATATATAATATATTTGATGAGAGCGTTATAATTTGAACACCTCAAGCTTTTATATAAAGTCATTTATTATTAGTGATAAAGGAAAAAAATGTCTTTTACTCTCTACGTCAATAAAAGCTTCTACTACTACTACGCTACTACGCCTACAAAGAATTTTTGACAAAATAATAAATAACTTTGACAAAACCAATACAAATACATCAAAAGTTTAGCGCACGAATTTTTCAATAATATATTTTAATAACATATTTTAATAATTGAAGTTTTCAATATTTACAAACCTTTCTCTTTAGTCACTTTAAGCACTAGAATATACAAAACAGTCTTCGGTGAAAGTGGAAAAGTAGAAAAAATTGATGAATATTTATTTTTATATCCAAATTTCCAGCCAATTTTCTTGGCTGGAAAAGATTGTGAATATAACCTTGATCTTCAAGATCGATTAAATATAACAATAATAATAATAATACTTAAAAGGGTTTAACCTACGTTTCCTGACAACGTCTATAACAGAGGAAAAATTTGTTTTTTTAATCTAACTCAATAAAAGCTTCTAATTAATAAGTTTTTTTGTTATAAATTTGAAAACAAGACAAAATCGTCAAACTTAATAGAAATCAAAAAGATAAAATTACAAGGAAAATACCGTGTTATTTATTGTGATAATATGTATTAAATTTATAATTTCATTTAATTGTATTGTAAGTAATACAAAGCTCGAAAGATGTTCGTTTTGTTATAATAAAATTCTAATATGATACCATATTATTTTATATTCATAATAAATATTTAATAATAGGGGTAAGAGGTGTTAATCATCCTCTTACACGATATGACCTAAAAGCTCTATCATGCGTAATATAGGGGTTGTAAGCGTTTTAATACGATAATAAAAGCCCTTAAGTAAACGCAAATAATATTTAAGTATATGAAATAAATTTGCATAAGACAAATATTGTTGATGAGCATTAAAAAATAACAGTAGGTATTTGTTGTTTTGATGTATAAGACTGGTCTTTTTTCGTGCGTTTAATCTCAAATATCAAATTTAATATCGATTCAGTTCTTAGTTAGCAAAGAAATTAGCTATTCAATTTTGATTGTGAATTATGTTATAATTTGACTATATAAAACGAAACGAAGTAACAATATAATTACTCCATATCTGTCGTGATTTTCAAAATATCGAAAATTATTTAGCTTTCAATATTTCGAAAACCAAGGAAGATATGGAAACATTTTATTTAATTTTCGTCTACGTAAATTAACTTATAAGAAAGCTCATCATCAAAGTTGAAAATAAGATAAAAATAATTTCGACCCTAGATTTACCCTGTTATCCCTTATATGAATGGAGATACTTGGCTTTTTTTCTTTTCTATGTCATTGCTAATATGTTAACTTTCTCAAAATTTGCGTGGATACCTATGCTGAAACTTATACCATTAAACCACATAATTTTTAAGTAAAAGCCTACCTATAAAAAAGTTTTAAACCTTTGAATGGAACATTCTTGTCATGCTCATACATCCTAAAGAAGTTAAGAAGTAATAACGTAGTTAGAAATAATATTGTAAAAAAAACTTATCGTTTCAATAATAAAGTCGTTTTAATCGTTAATGGCATTATTTGTGTTAAGCGTACAAGATTGAAAAATGTAAAAACATTCACGGATATAATAAGTGAATAGACATATTATAGAATTTTTAACATATTTGGGATGATTAAGCAAAAACAAAACAAAAAAATATCGAAGACGGTAGAATGTAAATAAAATAATAATAAAGAGATTTCGTAAAATATTGATGGTGAAACAAACCAATTTTTATTTATTAAGTTAATTTGCCTTGAAAACTTGCATAAATCACAAATAGACTGTCAGCTAGTGACAGAAAAACATCAATTTTTTAGTCTGCCAATGATAGAGGACATATACAGCCACAAGCTACAGAAAAATTTATGAAATAACACACATATTGCATGCATAGTTAAAAATTAAAATTTGATTACAAACAAAGAGAAAACTTTACTGTCTCTTTTTTACCGGCAAACTCTTTCAAACTCTGGACGAATACACTCATTACGAGTGTAATATACCACATATTATACCATGTATATATGTAAAATATATGAAGGTAAACTAAGTTTAGTCCCAAGTTTGCAACGCTTAAAAATATTGATGTTACGAAAAAATTTTGTATAGGTGGTCATAAAATCATTGTTTGTTTTCACTTGTTTTACTTAATATTTAACAACTTTTCTCCTTGAATAGCTACAGGAAAATATACCTAAAAGCATAAACGCGTGTATTTACTGAATCAGGAGCGTTTCGTCTTATAAATGAATTGGATATATTCTATAATTTAGCACCTAATAGTAAATAAAAACATAAATTCAATATGACAAACAATAGTAAATTCTTTTTTACTCATAAGAGCAAGGCTCCATGGTTGGGCGAGATTTAATGAGTGCAACACTGTGAGTCAGGCGAATAAGACAGAAAATGGCTTAAAATTTATTCTTCTTTTTGATTAAAAAAAAGCTGGTATTTCACATTAGGGATACTATTCCATTTTTGGTTATTTTCCTCTAATTAAGTGTTGTTTCTGGTTCAGTAAGCTTACAGCACGAAAAACTATGTACTTGTCACGTTGCATGAGTTTTATATCAGGCATTTTTCATAGTTACAATACACTACTTTACTAATATAATTGTATGGAGTGAAATATAATTCTATGGATTGCATATAAGGTTTACATTGAAAATTAATATTATTTATTAATAAATTTAAATAAGTAATTATGTTAATTTACATTTAAAGAATATCATTTATGCAATTTCTCTCATTTTCTCAATTTGAAGCTTGAGATTGCAATTTTTCAAAAATTTTAATTTGACTTGTCTATACCATTTACACCTAAGTAGTCATATTTTAAATAAAACGCATAAATTATTGTAAATTTTTTAAGATGATAACGCTGCTGTCAATTCAGCTGCCCCTGCTCCTGCTATGCTTCCTGCCATAAGGTTTTATATATAAGCTCTTATTATGAAATATATCGTAGGTAGCGATAATTAGTTTAAACTTTGCGGATAACAACTTATCACCATCAAAATGCAAAAGTTCTCTGTATAAACGAGAACCAAAATTTATGATTATCTCACTCCTGTAACCAAATACCCAAATACACATAACTCACCTACACACAATATATTGACAATCGTATTAGATTAATTGTACACCTATGTAACATGAATATAACAAAAACACGAAAGTTTCCGATTACAAACAAGATCAAAATTAATAGTTGTGATATAGTTGATTTAAAAAAGGCGGCCGCCAATACATTTTATTTAGAAGCAAGATATCACTTAATATAATACATTTATGTTTTTTTTTTATATAATAAAATGTCTTTACAAATCGGCATCGTCTTTTTTCTACTCTATAAATACTCTGAAGAATTAAGAATTATCAAAGTACTTAAATTTATTTAAAAAAAAAAATCTCAAACAAAACAAAACACTATAGTGGAAGAGATAATACGTACTCCTTTTTTTATGTATTATAGATGCCATTATAATTCGTTTTATAATAATAATAAATATCGGTAGATTCTTTTACACTTTATTGATTGAATTGATCTCGGGTAACGGAAGAAAAAGGATTCTATTCAGATATCATTATTAATGCTTTAATATGTTCTGTTGTTCATTTTAAAAGCTTCCATTATTATGTATTATTAGCACATAATTTGAACTAAATCTGCGCAATGATGTTTTTTTTTTTTGATTTTTTTGAAATTTTGAGTTTAATATGTGATGGTGAATTGTGATAAAAGATTTATTTACTAACAAAAAAGTAGTGTTTCACATCAAGTTGAATGTGTTTTGAATTTTTTTATATTATGTTACTTTTTTGTGTTCCATATAAAAATATATATATTTTTTGTTATAACATATTAGAATTTTATTCCATAAGAAAATGAGGGTAGTAAAAGAATCATCAAAATTTGAGTAAAAATTAATCGAAGTAAAATTCAATGAAATATACTGAGATGTAATAAATGATTTGAAGGAAAATATTGTCAATATGCATTAAAAAAAGAGACAGAATAACACTAGTAATTCAATTTGGATACAAAAACGTACATTTTTTATTTAAAACATTATTTCGTTGGCTTTCGGAGGAAATGTGACTGAGAAAAGTGCTTTAGATAAAAGTTGTGAAGAGTGGTAGAGGACATTCGCGTTGCCTATATGACTTGGACCTGAAAGGCAAATGATCTTCAAATGATCTTGAAAATTTACCTGGACTCAAAAGTTGTTAACACAGACGAATGACATTTATTATCCCTGATAACTTTCGCTTAAAAAATTTTTCTAAAACTCACACTTGCAATAGAATTCATTTTTCACTGAAAAAGAAGTACTAGTTGCAATGAAATTTAACTTCTCTCTTAACATGGTGCTAAAAGTAAAGAAAGTAAATATTTTTTTGGTTCAAGAAAATAATAACTTGCTATGATTTAAAAAATGGGCTAGTAAGAAACTAAGTAAGAATTTCTAAATGATATCTAAAATTAATACAGGATAAATATTGTGTTCGGCGTGTAATATTTTATAAATCGAGATAATAAAATAATAAATAAGTATTTAAAATGAAAATAAAATAAATTTGATAATCGGAGAAATCAAGAAAAAAGGACTGAATGTTTAATACATTCGTATGCATGCTTAATTCTATTTATCATTATTTTCAAACATAATTATCTAATTTATAAAACTCAAAAATCTGAAAGAGGCCGTGAAACAGCGTGTCCAATTGTGCCAATCAACTGTGACAATAATGGAATGTTGTTTCTTTTAATACAATTTAATACAGAGTTGGATTTCAATATAACTTTTTTCATGTTATTTTATATAAAATTTTTTTTCGAGATTTTTGGTCAAACAAAAACGAAATGTATCTTCGGATTTTGTTAAGATACTTCCAGAATTAGACCAAAATAAAAGTTTCATATAGAATTTTAGGAGATATCTAAAAAACTAGTCATCCAATTGATAAATGAACCCAATTTATTTATTTTTTGCGACCTGATTATTAACCCGTATACTGAGCTTCATTAAAATATGATACAAAATTTTTTTATTTTATCGATTTTTAAGATAATTGCTTAAAAAATACAAAAATTTTTCCCATTTTATAATTGGCTGTGTAGTTTCTGAAATATTGACAGAAACTGTATAAGACGGGAAATATTCTGGAGAACTTTCATTCTATATCTCAGAAATATTCCATCACACAATTATTTAGAGCAATCGAAATTCTAGCCTTTTTAATGATTTTATGAGTATTTTTTCACATATTTCCAGAATGGTTCCTAAGTAATGGTTTTTCATACAAGATTTTAGGAGTTATCTCATAACTATTAACTAATCGTTAGAAAACTAAATTCTTAACGATTATATATTCTTATTTACATAATAGTCTTCTTGGATAATAATAATTTGCCTGAAGAGTTAAAAAACATAGAGAGCATGCCAAAATTCAAACGTGAGTTGAAAAAGCACATCGTTGTAATCGATTGCCCAAAAGCACAGAATATATTTACTTGCTACCATATTAAAAATATATTTACTTGATGCTAGTACATTTTCTACTGTATAAACCACAATTGCAGTTTCAGCAGATAAGAACAAAAAATTAAAAGTAACAGTATGAAAAGTATAATCCAGTTTCTCTTCCAGATTCACGTTTAAAAAGTACGTGTACTGATGTACTAAATTTTCCACAAGAACATGACTTTCACACAAATTATTGATTCAATTATATTGATTCAATTAAAAAGCCAACCCTGATTAAGTTTATTTATTGTTGATCTGAATCATCGGTTTATCTCCAATAATCCCAACTAACAATGAATATTCATCCTCCGACGGCTAGTATTATGATGTTTTAAAAAAGACACAGTCTCACATATATACATACACACAGATACAACTCTTCAACTTACTTCTTATGATTTAAAAAATCAAATGAATAAATTCATCCAACAGTTAACGATTTTTCATATAACAAATTTATAATATGTATAAATACATGTTGTAGGTATATATGTTGGTAAGTTATACCTTCTTCACAATTCTTCAGTCAGTCAACTCTAAATATTAAGTTTTTATTTTTTGTTTCATTAGCAGTGAAATGATATTATAATAAATATGACGACATATTTTAATAATAGTGACTATGAAAGGAATTATATTTATATAAAGGGTGTTTTATAACTTAAAATGGCAAGTGTTTAGTATGTTCAAGAAATCATTAGCCACCCTTTTATAAAAATATGTTAAATAAGTCTAAAAAGTTTCCTCAGATGAATGAAAAAGTTCTGATGTAGTTGAAACCAATTAAGAGCTGAAATGAAAAAATCTTACTGAATAGGTGATTGGAAAAAATTTTTTTTATCACTTCAGATGAAGAAATCTCACTTCACGAATAGAAAATTGAAGTTGGTTTTTAAAAAGTTTTACTAGTATGCAAGATATGAACGTTCCTAATTAAACAAAGAGATACCCTCTTTGTTTTGCAGAGATGGGAAACCTTTGAATGCAATCTTTGATTGCTTATAACTTCTTCGTTTTATAATCAATTTTAGTTTCACTTTAAATTTTATCATGGTATCAAGTCTAGTTTAACATTTTTATGTGTAATATGGCACATTCAACATCAAGATTATCCACTTTTGAAAGTCTTTTGTTTGGAAATTTTTTTGAAATTTCTAGAACTTCTTGAACTGAAAAAAGTGGTGGACTATGAAATTTCTGAAATGAGTTTGGTTAAACTTATGATTGCTCACTATCCGTTCGTCGCTCTTAGTGTAACAACCATTCGACTTGAGAATAATTTTTGATAACGATTTTGTGTTTTTATATTTCCCTACGCAACAGAAATTTACAATATCTGTCATATTTCTAAATTACTATCGCTTAAAAGTAAATTATTTACATGTATAAGTAAATTTGCGTTCCCAATTATAATAATTTTAATTCACACGCACAGTTCATAAATATTAAATTAAATAAATATATCGTATATGGGTGTGAAATAATAGTATGAAAATAAGGTCGCTATTTAACTCGGCAATTTTTTAACGTATGTTATGATCACGTAAAAGATATCGAGAACCATTAAAAAATGTTCTATACATGAAAAATGTTTATACTAAAATAGTGAGTTTATCGTATAAAATTAAGTAAAATCTCTACGGTTTTTGTTTCGTAATTATTTCACTTTTGAGATTTCTTCATATTTTATCAATCAACCATTTTACGATATCATTTAAACTGAACATTGATATAGAAACTAAAGTACAAAATAAGAAAATTATATACAAGCCGGTATAAAAAAAAACACACATTAAGTTATAAATTAATACTAGCGGACCTGGCAGACGATGTCCTGTGGAAACGTTACTCCAATTCATTAATACCTATACTATGCTTAGCCTGTTCCCTAAGCCCATCCCGCTATACGCAAACTTTACCCCTATCTGTTGGATAGGCGGCCTGACCTTCGGTCTTTGGTCTGCCCTTCATCTTGGCTGGAGCATTTGGCAGTGGGAGCTAGCTGCGCTCGCATATAGCTCTAATAAATAACTACTTACAATACCTGTAAGATAATAAATAATAACTCAATACGATTAAAAATACATAGTACATAGTAAATTGTAATAATTACGTAATTTTAATAATAAATAATACCTCAATACTATTAAAAATACGTAGTATATTGTCTATTGTACTATGATGTAATTAAGATTTATATGCGCTCCCACCATTTAATGAAATTTAATTTTTTTTGGTGCGGACACAAAAAATTTCATCATATATATATATATATATATATATATATATATATATATATATATATATATATATATATATATATATATATATATAATAGATGAATAGTGAAGATTTAGTTCCCAGAGAAGTAAATATCCTGAATAGAAAATTTGACCCTCACAGAAAATACAACTTGCAGAATAAATTATAATGTGGAATGGATAAATTTCTATGTTAACGAAAGATGACTGAAGTGATATTGAAACTATTGAACTATTGAAACATCTTTAAATGGGCTTTGAAAATTTTTAGTTATGTATTCTAATCTACGAAAATAAACTATTATAAAGCATTGTTTTGAAATGACATGTCAGATGCTAGAAGCCAGTGAATTTAACATGTCAGATGAAGAAATTTAAAATATTGTAATTTCTAAAATGTTATTACGTGCTCAATTTACCTCTAATAATTTTTACATTTCATTTATTAATAAGTTTTGTTACCATTTTTGTGGAACAATCAATGCTCAACCAGGTGAACAGACGGACATATGAATATTGTTATTATATGTGTGTATATCAAAGACAAAATAAAAAAATTCAACAAAACACACCTCACATATTTATAATAAATATCTGATACTAATTATTAAGAAGATAACTGTGACTATTCTACATCTACTATTCAAAGTATTATAGTTTTTTTTCAAAATAATACATTCAAACGAAACGATACATATAAAGTTGTAGTGTTTTGAACATTGCGTTGCATCGTCACCGTCCACATTGAGCAGAAGAAAAGCTTACTTATAAAATATAAAATATTGAAACAGATTGTGTAACTTTTTATTAAGAATATGGAATTGAATTACGATTATTATATTATGTATTGATTGTAGTAGAAAAAAGGTAATATGATCGTCTTTTCGTAGACTGTTTAAGACGTGTTTACTAGAAAATATTTATTTTTTTCTAATTTTGTATCACCTTCGATACTTATAAACCATAAGCCCATAAAGACGGGTATATGTTAGAAAGTTATTGACAACGATTTATGTGGGTAAAAACATCTAGAAGTTTGCAACTGTCGAAGAGATTGAAAAAGTCTTTCGACATTGCAAACTTATTACCATTTTTTAGCACGTATAACATTGCAAGTAACTTTTTGTACGTCAGAATAAAAAAGGTTGTCAAAATTAATGTAAAACTTGAAAATTGAAAAACCCAATTTCCATAAATTCGACACTTGTGTCATTATAAAAACTTTGGTTTATTATCAAACTTACTTTTATCAATGTTCAAAAAGCAGAAAAAATAATCATGATAATTTCAGTTCATTATGGGCTTATACCCCAATCAAATTAAATTTTCCTTGTAGGTGATGAAAAAAAAATTTAGTCCTAAAGATATTTTGATATATATTGAGGAATCCTTGCGTAAGCTTAACTACAAAAATTTGGGTTGCTATCTTTACAGAAACGTACCACCATCCTGAATTTAAGGATATGTTCAGTTTTTCCGCAGTATTATAAATTGAGTTTTCTGAAAATATTCCTATAACAGAGCTAATTATGCGCTAATAATAATATTCAAACAAAACAGAGATAAGATTTAAACAAAAGGTTACAACAACTTCAACCCCTATATTTTAGGGTAAATTATGCGATAATTTTTTAAATAAACGATATATCGCAAAATGTTAGAACCACTAGGAAACGAGATACGACGGAAAACCGAACGGACCCTAAAATTCAAGATAACGATACGTTTCCCCAAAGGTAGCATCCTCAATTTTGAAGTTCAGCTCACCAAAGGACAAAAGATGAATTCCATTGGAGTGTAACGATCTATTATAAATCTTGCGCCTCTATTGGGAAGATCATTTTACCATGCGATTAGTGTTGAATAAATAGATATTAAAAAACCGTAGTAATTTACAACAATACTGTTCATATGAACTTAGTTGTCATTCAAAGTCCATTAAGTCTGCTATTGACCATTTTACTTCATCAGTTATTTTCCAAAAGCCGGCAAGTATAATAAATAATCTATTATAATTTTGGTGGAGGGTATGGGAAGAATTCATCTCTAAATATATCGAAACAAAACTGCGTTTTTAATAAGCATACTAATAATATTTCGTATATTAATATTGATACTGATTATAGTAGATACATATTAAGCTGAATGTTACACAATCTGTTTTTATAAAAATATAAGTCCATCGAAGTCTTTTTATGTTCTCAAACGGGCATATAAACATTATTATTGTAACAGATTGGTATTAAGGTGTCCAATTCAAATAACGTCATAATCATAAGCTTCATCTCACGTTGTTTGCTTTATGTTTGTATTATGCCGCTTATATATGCCAGAGTGCTGTACCTTAGATCACAATTGATATTTATATCTGTGTCTTTAATCCATTTTTTTAGAAATATAACAATACACTTTTTGCTAGAAAATTTGTTTTAAAAATATTTACACGCTATACTACTTTTATTTTTATATATACTTTTATTTTTAAGCAGTCAAACTCTATCTTTATAGAGCTATTATTTTAAAATTATTTATATATAAATAATATGTGATCTATATTACAATACCATAGTATACCATGGGTTACACACTAATGTAACTAGGATTACCCCCATTGATTGTACATGAAAACGCTCTTTTCAACATGTAATCCTTGTAGTTCACTCTAGGAAACAAACCGGAAGCACCTTTTATAATAGACCATTTTTCTCTCAGGTGATAGCTTCGGGTAAGTTAAATTTGTCTTTTATAGTTGCTCTACCATATATTGGCCGTACTTAAAGCCTATTAGTTCGCTAAACAACCACAATTTAATAGTTTGAGAAGAAACACAAAACATGTAATACATCTGATTACCTTCCTATTCAATAATATGTTCTTTAGTGAACTATTATGAATTCTCTTTAAATATGATTCCTTTAATTCCTTTAAAGAATAAGAATTTTACAGGAATTTAATTTTTTAAGGAATAATTCTTTTAATTCTCTTTAAATAAAATTCTCCGTGCGCTAAGCATATTCTATGAGATAAAATCAAAAACTTGAAGCTGGCACGTGAAACAAAGACATATATGTAATAGCAAAAGTATGAGGCAATTAGACTGTGCTCATGCACCATCCGTACGAGCGAAGATTACCGTAAGTAGATACTCGAGGTTTGACGAAATTCGCGGCTGGTATGTTTGTCAGTTATTGTTTTTGCTTTCTTTAAAATAATTTATGCTATGAAATGCTGTAAGCATAGCCATATTCAGTTTTTATTTCTATGAAGAATTATTTAATATACTGTTTGAGTTAGTTTGTGTTGATTAATAGCTGTAAAAATGAAGATTTTTTAGTTTTAGTGAAGTAGTAAAGTGTAACACCAGTTCCACGACCCGCCAGCCTGAACTGCTCGTAGGACATGTAACTAACGAATTTCATAACAATGTATTTTTGGAAACTGAAGAACAAAGGTACATGGTGTGAACTAAGGTACAAGACTTTATCCTCTATACTACAACACAGTTCCAGTCACACATATTCAAAAATAAAAGAATAAAAGTATGTGTATAAGAAATAAATATTATAAAAAAAACCTTCACACAAACCACCTTTTTAATTCTTATATTATTGTATCTATCTTTTATTAGTTTTTATACTTTTTGTCTCATTTACACAATAAAGAAGTCAAAAGTATTAAAAAAATAAAAAATATAAATATTTTTTAACATGTACAAAAATATTATAATATAATAATAAATGCAAAACTATTGAATTTGCATGGGAATAATATATCGAATTGTCGAGTTGTTTTCTTTAAACTTGCTGTAAGAGGGTGGGGCCAAGTGAATTTTGACATTCGATGACCTTAGTGATATTAAATTGTTTATTATGTAATAGATTTCAGTGAAGTAATAATATTATTTAAATGAAAGTTTTCGGTGGCGGGGTACTATCGTTCTTTGCTGTATAACATTCAATAAAACGAGGTGTCTTGATTTAAAATTTTCGGAGTGATACAATAGCACAAGGAAAGTGCCGTCGAAATCGAACTACACGTTTCTAAGATAGGTGCAAACATAGTTTGAGTTTATTTAATAATATAGACAGGAGTTCAAATTGAATCGGTTGTGCCGTTAAACAATTATATTAATAGCAAAATGAAAATTTCATACTTAGAAGGTTTAATCTTACTCTCCTAGTGCTGTGGGTGTTAGCTTCTTATTCAACTTCCTTCGGGTTGGGTGACTTGTTTTTAGCCTGTATTTAAAAGACATTTCCCGCAGTGATTTCTCGTTTCTGGATATGACTAAACTTTAAATGCAAAAAAATTGCAAATATTCTTAATTTTTTTTGTTCGTTCAGTAAACTTCTGTAGCGTAATTTTGATGAGAGTTGTTGATAGATTACCTTACTGTTTTACATTATAAGTCTAATTTGTACCGTCCTCCCAGTCTTTGCGTCTTTTGCCATTTAATTTGACCTTTGGCCTTTTAAGACTCTTCATACGTTCCAGTAAAACGAATTAAGATGGACACTGTCTCCCCCTCATTTTTTTCTCATTTTCCCCACTATTTTCACAAAATTAAACAGTGAAGTTTACGCTACAAGTTAATCGATACCATGTGCACTTTAAAGCGACGATATATGTGTTATTCACGTTCATATTGACTTTTAATATATTTAATAAATAAAACTGGAATTACTGAATGTGACTGTGAATTGTGTGTACATAGGGGAGAGTTGTCAAAATCACACATCTTAACCTTAAAGAGTCAGAGCATCAATCTGATATATTATTTTTTATATTTTTCATCAAATCATTAAAGCATTTGCTTATACGTTCTCGAGCAAAAAATTTATTCCCGCATTAAAAAGGACCATTTTGGCAACCAGCAGCGAAAATGATATTCATCAATCTCTTAAATAAGGAACTCATTGATACTCAAAATTAAAATAATATAATGTTAAAGCAGTATTCCGGCCCAGAAATTTGAAAAATTAATTTTTTTTCATAGTTTTAAAGGTTGGACCTTTGAATTGATCGCTCTGAACTGCGAGCTTCTACTGCTTCAAGAAGGTAATACATCTCGGTTAGCAAAAAACTTTGCAAGAGTGCATATAAAGTAGAAGATGGAAAAATGTATGGACCTGTGGTTGCCGATTTATTCATAGTGAGTCATATTATTAACCGAGTTACTCTGCCGGAATTGTCACTCAAACTTTTTTCTTGAAACTACATTTTTCTTGAAACTATATTTTCCGAGATGGTCGACATGATACCTTAAGCTCTTTTTAAATTCCTCTATCGTCTTACTTTGGATTTAAATAAATTTCAATTTTGAATATTTTTTAAAAATTCGGAAAGTTCAAAAATAAGGGTAAAATAAATTTATTATATATAATATAAAATTTATAGGAGGGCTTTTTTCATGTCAACGCCATTTTGTGAAGATCCAGACGATAGCGACATCTTTACTTACTAAGAATTTTTTGTTTCAGACCGTACAAGGATTGGAATCGTGTCAACCAGTGTGCACTTCATCGGCCTATAATTTAAAGAATGTTTGATTTTTTTTTTTGTATTATTAAATTGTCAAAAAAGATAATATGAAAAATGGCTAGAAAAATGTTTTTCCTTTTTTTTAGATTTTAGTTGAAAAATGCCTAAAATATAGGCTTCTAGACCAGAATACCTCCTTAATAATACATTTATATTAAAGTAAAGTTAATAATACATACTTAATCATAAATTTATTTGATTATTTGATGGAAACTGTACAAAGATGAATAAAAATTCTCATAAACATAGTTCTTATGTTTAATATAAAAATTTAAATGTACGTTTTCAGCAACTTTGTATTGGTACGAAATATTATACAATATTGTATCAAATTGATCTTAGGAAATAGCAAATGATCGAAGTTTTATAAAAATGTAGAAACGTTTTGAAAAATATCAGTGTCGTATTTGTATTGACCGTAATAATTCGTATAAACGCCATTAGTTATGAGAAAACTGCCCGGTACGATTTGAGCATTGGTACTCAATAGGCGACTCTCCCATATATAAATATAAACGTATTTATATTTTTATAAAATAATATAATACTTCGTATAATGTTCACACTTGTTAATTTATGATACCAAGACTTTCTAGTTTTGTATATAATATTCAAAAAATAAAAATATATATATTCGAATGAAAAAACTTGTTTGTAATGAACACGGCATGAGTTCTGATTCTTCCCTCCACTATTACAGGCGCACTTTAATAGTGACCTGTCTGAATTAACGACTTCATTTTATACATCTAAAAATGCCTTTTTTGTTTTTAATATTTTTTAGAAAAATACAATTAAAAAATAATTATGAATATTTAACATTTTTTAAATTACTTACATCATTATATAGAATAAATTATCAAAATTTGAAATTAATCGTCTAGGTAATCGTTAAAAGAATGTAAACGCTGAAAAAAACTGAAAACCCTGAGTTTCAGTTTTTATATTTAGTATTCTCCAATGGTAAAAGCTTAGCCAAATATACAAATAGAAAGTTAAATATACTTCCAAAAAAGCTACTTTCATACAGGTTATTAAAATATGTTATAAATTAGTCCACCCATATGGAACTCCGCAAAATATCAGCAGTAATGTACTTTCTTTTTATTGTTTATAGGCAATTTTATTACAGATATGTTATACGCATTACATACTGAACAATATTATATCTTAAGAACCAAATCGGTGCATTACATTGTTAGACTTGGGGCTATTTTTCGTCAGTAGCCAGCACGATAGGTTTTAAAAAGATGGAAAAATCATGAAATTTGACACAGAAATAAGGCAGATTTCGCGGACCATAGAAAAACAGGTTAGAGAAATAATATAAGACGCACGCATGGAGGGGAATTTTTTGAGCAAATTTTTTAACTAACTGCAGCCTTTCAGGTTAATTAGCTTTCAAATGCATTATAAAATATATTAAAATGTTTTAAGATTTCCATCACAGAAAGTGTAGAGATAAATAGAAAAGAAGCTATAATAAAAAATCGGTTCTTGTTCAAAAAGTTTTAATAATTAATATTTATAAAGAAAGATATAAAAAATTCAAAATATTTATTACATAATGGAACAGGTGTAGTTAAAGTTTTTCAATAATAAAAACAAAAAAATATTATTAGCAGGTGATTTGGTTGTATATTCAATAAAAGAAATATAATTTGATCGTTTTTTAAATGATGTCTCTCAATTATAAAAATGATGTCTACTCTATTACAAGTAATATGGAATGGTAACATTGTGTTATAAGAGATTTTATTTTATACAAATTTTCTTTTTGTGCTTCGTGTTTATGAATTTTGAGGTGGAAAAAAATTTTCTTAAAGGAAGTTTTTTGGCCAATTAGATTTTTTATTCAATTTATTATGCTGACATTATAAAAGCTAAACAAAGTAAACAAATTTTTCTCTACTGCGAAATAATGTTCTCAAATCAAAGTAAATAATCGAAAATGTAGTTTTTGCAAAGAATTTCAAATTTGCAGAAATCAAAATGTGGGTTTTGAAAAAAATTATCCGAATGGCTCCTACTTGTATGATGCGAAACATACATATTACATATATTTACATAAAAATTGGATGTGCTTACAAGCCATTTTGGTACTACAAGTGTAATAATTCAATAATTTATGGAAGTGTAATAATATCGGATTGGACTAAATTATTTTTATCACTTCAGTTGAAGAATTTTCTTAAGGAATAGAAAAGTGTAGTTGGTTTTTAAAAATTAGCCCCTAGTATAATAATACCTCGATAGAATTACAGTAATGACATACGTTTTAAGGGGAAAAATATCACATTAGGCACATAAAATTAACAACGGAAATAGGCCTGCTTTCTGTCGTTCACCCGTGATTTTATTAGCTCTCATGATCCCTAAGCGCTGAATGAAAATTGCATGTTCACCTCGTCAATTTTCAGCGAAACGTTGATGTAATTGTAATTTTATTTAAGGGCAGTACAGGCAAATAGATAAATGATAAGGGCAGAGTTGTCTATGTGACATGAACTTGGACCAAAGGCTTACCTAAGGTTTTTATAGGAAAGCGTCAAATCAACGCAAGACAAAAATTTATTTTAAACATTCAAAATATCAATTCCATTTATCCAAAAAATCAAATTAAAAGCAAGTTGACCCAGCTACCTTTTAATTATAAAATCACATTGACCTGCATGAGAACATATTTAAAAATTTTACTGGTAGTAGCTGCTGTGGCTGGTTGCTTGTCTGGCTGTTATATCGTTTATTAAAAATAAAACGAATCATTGTATTAATTTCAAAAATAACAACAAAATTAGAATATATACAAAATATATATATGTTTTTTTTTTTCGAAAATCAATGGACAAAACAAATGATAATCGTGACTAAAGGCCTTAAATTTTAAAAAATATTGAAGGTTACAAGTGTTTGTGTATATGTGTATAATTTGTATATCTACACATACAGGCTGTTTAAAAAATAAGACTAGTGTACCTTGTCCAGGATATTGAGATATCAAAAAATATGACCTGTTTTAATGTTCGGGGCCAGGGCTCGATCTAGCTTTTTTCCCGCTCCGAGCAAAAATAATTTTTTCATCCCTTATTTTTACCACTCTAGGCATTTGCCTGGTTGGGGTTAATATGGGTTATTATTTGGGAGTCCAGGATTGAACTTTATAAGTCGTTTTCAATGTCATGAAAGTCTGGTTAAATTATTAAATTCAACCTATATTTTTTATAGCAGATTCATTTTCTTTGATAAAAAATTTGAAAGTTTTATTTGAAACACAGTTTTTCTTCAGTCTTAACCTGAAACACAATTTTTGTATCGCAATTTGCAAGGCCAAGACCAAAACCAAATTATGTTCTCAGTCTTGCAAGAGTTTTGCGAGATATTAATGAATGTTTTTCCTCTTTTTACCCACAATTTTCCACAAGAGGAAACTAAGTGTTTTATTTATTAGAAGCTCTATATCATTGGATTATATCACCATGAAATAGGTGTAATATCCAGTTTTTCATATTTACAGTTTCATTTTTTTATTTTCAATCGACTTTACTGCAACAAGAAATAAATTATTACGGCGAATATTTATAGAAAATTTCTCTTAATATTCGAGTTCTAGTATCTTTAAAAGTTTTGATGGACAGGTCAAACTTTGTATTAGTAATAGTTTCCCTTCAAAGATTTTGAAAATTTATATAAGTGTATGTGACAAAGTTAGCATTAATTTATAGTTAAGTCAAAATCAAGAGTCTTGTTGAAAAATCATACTTGCCTAACACAATTTAGAGACCCTTTGTCGATCGTTTAATTACCTAACAAGTTATTCAGCCTTATCCACACTTTTGAAACACCTCATACATACAAATGTAGATATCAAGTTGACCAGATAGCTAACTAATATTCAGTGAATATATTTTGGATGTATTAATAACTGTTCATTTTTTAGTTTATATCCATACACCGCGGGTTGTATATTTATTTAAATAGCACGTCATATCATATTATATTAAGTGTGGTGTGTTCCAAATAAAATTATAATTAATGGGGCGATTTTAACAGTAAAAATGACCAATGACAGAATATCAGTCTATTCTTTTGAATACTCAAAAAAGCGATATTTCAATATAACGAATGATTTTTAATGTTTTAGGTAATAGCTTATATTTGTAATTGATAATAATTAGAAAAATATTTATATTACTATCTACGTTGTTTTTCATGTAGGTATATTACAAAAAAAGTTTCCAACCATTTTTTCCTCAAAAAACTTTGTTCATAATAATATTTTGTTCACGTTAATTATCTGCTCCAAATTATCTTAACGTGAGACTCGTGCTATTCACACGATGGTGTCCGTATATCCTTACCATAAGGAAACTAATAAACTAATGGAAATGTATATTAATATTTGTTGTATCAAGAATTTTGACATAATTATTACACTTAAACTAAATTTATTTGCGAGTAAATGAGGGGTATTGATAAGGTCTCATTTCCGCAGAACCAGAATAACGAAAAAAACATAGTTATACGAGTTGATGTTTTCTTTATATATTCTGAAAGGAGACTGTGTGTATTACTTGTAAAACGCCAAATTTGAGCCTAAACTGTAATCTTTGCTCAAAACTTTACATTTTCAGTAACATTTCAACTTTCAACAAACAAGATATCAATCAAAACAAACGCACAATCACAACACAAAATACACATGATTCCCAGAGAATCAATTTTACTAATCGAGCAGGCATAGTTCTTCCTAGCAAAAGTGTGTCAACTTATTCTGAATCAAATTCTACTTATACTTTTAGTAAGAGTTAACGCTGTCTAGATGTGATCAACTCTTACTAACAATCAACTTTTCCTGTAACATATAGACTAATAACTTTTGATCGGAAATTTTTTGGTAATTTTAATAAAACTGGGTGAAAATCTAATGTAAACATCGAGACAACCCAAAGCAGATTATAGTTATAAGATAATTCAACAAATTTTTACGTATAATTAGTTTTTCTCTATACCGAAGATTACTTTGCGTTACAAATACGGGACTACTATATATACGGGTATAAAATTAGTACTGAAATACAAAGACCAAAATATAAATTTTATGATATATTTATGACCCACAACAGTATTATAATATAATATTATTCTCATTCGATATCGATTTTATATAATAAGTTTTAAATACTATTTTATATATTAAGCATAGCGGCAAAAGTTGAAATTTTTGTTCACAGAAAAACGAGAAAAAAAATACAATGCTTATTATTATATCAAACGAAGTAAATATAATGAATAAAATATATAAAATCTCGGATGAAACCCGTTAAAAAACTGACCAATTGTTTTTATTAAATATTTCTTTAAATCACTTCATATTTTTTTCTTCAAATTTCACAATTAATTTTAATTTTGTATGCGGTTTTTAAAATAACTATGCGTTTGATCTCAAAATGTAAATTAGAAATTTTGCACGGTCTCTAACAAAATTTGAAAAGTTTGCTTGTGCATTTAAAAATGTTACCATTTACTTAAAAAACTTTTATCAATACGAGTATTCCTAAAATTTTAAGCTTTAAAATTAAACCATAATTAAGAACTGTCCATAAAAATGAAAATTTTTGTGTGTAAAAAACACTAACTTTGATATTTTAATTTCGTCTAAATTGTACAGAAAATTGATATGAATTTTTCACAAAGGATGATTAGATAATCGATAAATAAAATTTCAAATCTTTGTTATCATTTTCAATTTACGATAGAGAAATACTTTAAAGAGTTGGAATGAAAATGATAAAAAATTAAAAATTTTATTAAGCAATTTTGGTAAAAAAACTGACTTTGATAGTTAATTTCTCATAAACGGATCAGAGAATCGATATGAATTTTCCTAACAAGAGGGTGATTTATTGATAAATAAAATTTCAAATTGTTTAGATCATTTTCATTTTTTTGGGTATTGAAATACCTTACATAACCGTCCACAAAAATCGAGACAGATCTACATATTATGAGTAATTAATATTTTATTATTATATTCAACTAACATAACAGTCTGGCAAATCTCGGTTTACCACACATCCGCAAACATGCTGGCTAGATTGCTTCTAATTATACTGCGCGATGATTCCCTGCATTTTTAATTGTATACATCGGATTTTGATGATAATTATAAACACAAAGATATCCATATATTTTATATTTTTGAATCGTGCAGTATTCTTATATATATATAGTTTTGATTTTTTGTCGGTACAATATCACATGAGGTGTTAACATGATAATAATATGTTATGAACATGAAAACAGTGGAATTCCTTGCACACCTGAACGTCACCTGGCGGGAGTCAAATTTGAAAAATACCTGTTGATATTTAATAGAGTACGCATCTCCTACTGGTATATGAAAATATAACTTTTTAAAGAAGTTTCATAATTATTTATTTATTTTTATTCTTCAACTTATCATATATCATATTATATTTTATATATTTATAGTTCTGTTAAAAAATGGTAGGCACTGTATGTGTATTTGAAAATTTCTCTTATAAAAATCAAAACACAATTTTATATTAGTCATTCTTAGACAAGGTTTTCATTAGTCATTCTTAGACAAACTAGTAGTACGGCAATCGACAGAAAAAAATTGGTGTAAAATGCATTTGTCAACCATGCCTACCAAATCTTAATGTGAGGAAGTCGTCTTTCGCTGTAAAATGCATTTTCCATTTTCTCTGTTTTTGTTCAATTTCCCTCTTTGAGAGGCAGATAAAATACACTTGACTAACAATTTGAACGTCGCGGAGGTAGGCTAACAATTATTCTATGAGTTTAAAAAGGTTAATTTAGGTTTATCTATACATTTAATGAATTGAAAAACAAGGAACGTTAAAGATTTATTTGCAATTTTGCGTTGCTAAATGCATTTAACAACACTGACTTTAAAACAGACTTACAGAAAGTTAAGACAATTCAATTTTCACGGTTAGTTACGTACTAAATCAAATTAAATATAGGTAAATATTTTAGATAAAATATACTGAATCATGATCTAAAAACGATAAAATTATCTTTTCTTTGGTTTATCCAAATATTATGGTATCACCTGGATAGTTCAAACTCGTTGTTGGAATTATTAAAAAAGATTTAAAACGAGTATTTATCGATCTCACTTACACTTTCGACTTATTATATTAATTTTTATTTATGATTTTTGTATTTTTTTAGGTAATTAAACCAACGTTGTTATAAGCAACCACGAGAAATTATAGAGAGATAACCACAAATATTGTATGAGTCAAGGGCCTAGAAGCCTTTATGTTTAAAAGAAAATATATTGTGTTATATATTAGTTTATAGGTTTTAATTTTGCAATTAAATTAAATTACTTTAATATTTCTTTTGTAAGTTACTTTTATAAAACGTCCTCTCCTCGCCATACATATGATAAGTACCTAAGTCATAAAAGTAGAACTAAAATATTGTTCTACCGAAATAACAATTCTGTATAAACTTTGTATAGAATGTTTGTCTATACATGACATGAGATCTTGCTCAAGAGCGGTTATGCTTGTTATTTTATTTTAGTTTGTATTGTGTTTTTTGGTTCTCAAGGAATGGTTCTGGTCATTTAGTGGAGTAAATACATCTTATTAATTTAATAAGAACAATTATGTAGTAACACCTTTCGTCGGAAACTTTAAAGAAGTGAAAATTCATTTTTTTCCTAGAAATTGAATTGATATTTTTAACATAACGGTTTATTAAACAATGGTATCCTAGCCTTGCAAGGCTTCATTTCATTGTATACATAACAAAACCGAAGCTTTACAGAATTAAGGAATTAAAAATATAAAACAAACACTTTAAAATAAATTTTTACATAAAACGATTACATTTATTTAAAGAATCAAAAAAACAACATGTTCTACTAATTAGAAATGAAATAATTTTCTATATCCTTTTAACCTGTAACATTTTTAGGATCCTGTACCTCAAAACATTCTTACTGTCACATCTTTAACTATTTAATCATGGAAATGATTTTTAACAAATATTGTAAGGTAAGTTATTGTAAAGGCAAAGGAGACACTTCAAGAAAAAATTCGAAAAAACCAAATTAATTTAGTTTTCCGTAATTGGAACCTAAGAAATACAAAAATTTAGTTGAAAATACATAAGTTGTAATTCAGAAAATCAAAATTATAAATGAATTTTCCTATGTCAACATGGAAATCAGAAAAAAGGACATCAAAAGTTTACCACCTGGACTTGTTTGTAGCATTCATAAAAATAACTTCAGCTGAGGCGCTGGCGCAGGCAAATGTGCTGATCATTTTCTTTTAGATAAAATATCTAACCAAATAATAACTTTGGAGCTTTATGATCATTGAAATTTTAATTTTCTTTAAGAAAAAATATTTCCCATTTTTCAATAAATTTCACCAAGAGCCATTTCCCATAAAGATTTCGCGGAATACTTTACATGAGTTTTTTCTACACAATAGATAGAATCATGAAATATTCTTTGTGGCACAAATTTGAGTTAGTCTAAAAAAATATTATTCGCTTTTATTCAATCTACGAAGTTTTCCGAAATAGTACAGTAAAGAAATTTTAATATTGCAGTCTACTGATTAACCAAGCCCTCCCAGAAGAAATTGAACTCCGGTTTCAAATAGTTATATTTAATTCGGATTACACGAGTATTTCATATATAATTTCGAAAACAATCGTAGTTACAGTGCTTTTAGGTCATAAATCTAGTCAATATATCCAAGAATAAAATCAGTACCATAATACAGACAAAGACAACTTTTTTCTATGTTTTACGGGCCCTCCAATGCAGTTGCAGGACCCATACTTTTTCAATAGTTTCTCAAATACAACTACAGATAATCTTGCTTACTATATTTAAGTCCTTTTTTTAATTAGATCGTTTTGTTAATTTTTAAGACGAAAAAGAAATGATTATTTTTTGCACACAGATTTAGTTTCTATTACTCTATGTACCATTCCGTTACCAATTTAATATACTTATTTACTACTTAAAAAGATTTTGAGAGTATGATGATCGCATTAAAAGTCCTAATCTTCAAAATAATATTTTTTTACACAGAACTCCCATGTTGTTTATCTGTCTGTATATAAGTCTGTATATATACAGATAGGTAAACTATTGAAATAATTTCTAAATAGTACTTTTAATACACAAAATAGATAGGATTTATTAAAATAATTCTATTTAGATAGTCATAGAGTTTGTGAACTTAAAAACATACATTGTACGAATAAAAGTATTAAAAAAATGTTCAATTGAAAAATTTCATTTTTGTGTATATAGTATGAATATATTTTTGTATGTTTGAAGATGATTTAAACGAAAATAATGAAAATGCTAACAAATGAAAAATAATAAAGTTTTTATATTATTTACAAAACGACATTTATTTGTATGCGTTTAATACTGTATTCTTTAATCAATAATGTAAATGTTTTCATATTATTGAATATTTTCTGTCCAATGCTCTCTCAAGACTTTTAAGAAATATTGAATTAACGTAGACCTTATTTCAAACTCGAAGAACCTCCGAGTAGAGCATACACTACATGATAACGCGATATTTTCTTCAATTAGATTGAAGGGGTACGCTTTCACGCTATCTCGTAAGCCGTAGTTTATCTTTTAAGCCAGTTTTTAGTAGGAGTAAGCCAGCTATATCATAACAGTGTTTTTTAAGAGGTCTATATCTTTGATTTGGCAACACTCTTTTGTTTGATAACCGATTTGACAACAGGCAGTTGCTTTGTCTTTAATTTGGCTTGCCAAATAAATTTCATAATGAATAGACTCACGCCAGACGAACGCTTGCAAATTGTCATGAAATTTTGTATTAACTTCAAGTAATAAACCTGTTAATTGACTTCCAAGATTTTGTGATTTAAATCGATCTTAAAAACCTTTAAAATTCCTTTAAAAGTATCAGCTTTTCTTAAACTAAAAAGTAGAAAATAATTACTTCTATGACTCACTCATACATGACTATTTGGAAAATTCGGAGCGCATCAAGCTTTTACGAATAGTCATGTATTAATGACTTATAGAAATCGTTATTTTCGACTTTTTAGTAAAGTAAAAGTCTTCCTTTAAAAAGTATTTTTGATATAAATTTTTAATCTAACCCTAAAAACGGTTTTTACATGAAGTAAGGTGGAACCGATAGGAAATTTTAACTATTATCAGTTCTAATAAGAACTGTGAATACGGTGATCCCTAGATAAAAATCGTGAATTGTGTCTACCCTAATGGAAGACACAAAAATAAAGATTATA
Source organism: Chrysoperla carnea (assembly GCF_905475395.1). Taxonomy (NCBI): domain Eukaryota; kingdom Metazoa; phylum Arthropoda; class Insecta; order Neuroptera; family Chrysopidae; genus Chrysoperla; species Chrysoperla carnea. Next base: position 60,885,677 of record NC_058339.1, read on the forward strand.
TACTGAAATTATTTAAGTGCAAATATCACTAGAATGTCAAATAAATCTATATTTTATTTTTAAAATATTAAGTTTATTTAGTCTGCTTAAGGTTTCACTATTGTCAAGAAGCAAGCACTATTTCTTCGCGCACTGTAGACACATTTAAATTACGATGTAGGCCATCGTTTTGTACGTACCATGGTGAATTACTGTTATCATACGCAGTACTTTAGACTGAAAACACTGTAAAATCTCAATGTTACTAACACTTGCAATACTCCACAATTGAATACCGTATGTCTACATAGGTTTCAAAATGCTTTTATACACTAATAGCTTATTTTCGAGCGATAATTTAGCAACGAGTTACGATTTAGCAACCAGAACCATTTAATAGTTTTCTTTTGGCCTATATACATCTTAAAGTAATTGGCTGACAGATTCTTCTGCGTAATGTGAAGGTGACTTGGGCCGATTTATTTGTATTAGCACGAATCTGCCACTTATGTAGTAACCATTGCTGAATTAGGTTTAGATTCAATTGAAGATACCCATAAGTGCATAAAAAATAATTAGTCCACCATATTGGATTTAAAATGACGTCACTTAGCTAACCAGTCATTTTCATTCAAACTAAACGTGTATGCTTTAAAGCTTTATTGGTTGATTTAAAATTCAGTAGTAATATTTGACCTAAGATATATTCATACAAACATTGCAAGTAAAATAAAAGATTGTAAAAAACTTAAAAGTGTACCGTTAATTCGTTCAACGGGTTTTCCATGTTGGAATAAAATTCAAAATGTGTACACATACATAGTTTTTTTATTTATTTTAATATTATTCTAATATAGATTAGATAGATACTTTTAGAAATCCGATTGTGTGGTTTTTGTGTTTGTTTAATATCCAGAGGTGAAATACATGGTATTTTCAAATAGATAGAGATGTATTATTGGCTTTGAATTATGGGATTCATTTACATATTATACGATCATTGTACCTACTTGAAATTATAAATAAATATAATACATTTGTATTTACAATATGTTTACATGGAATATAATATGTGTACTTAAAAAATTTTGCCGCTTTGAAAAATGGCCCATAACGGGACGATAAGAAAATCTGCTTATAGAAAAGTCTTCTTTGAAATAGTCATAGAATTCTTATTATATACAAACAGAATTAAATAAGTTTAGTTGTTTGTATAAGGTAGAAATAAATATGTAAAAATCATCGAGATTTCGCTTTTGATATTTAACAATGGAATTATAAATAGTACGCGAATTATATTTGTAAGTACATGTAGATAAAACTCTGAAAATTTAGCTTTTTAAAAGGTCAAATTTAACTTTCACGTTTTTTCGTTTAATGAAGGTTTTAATGTAGTTTAATGAATTATTAGGTTAAAAATAGACTAAAATATCCAATAAAACAGCTCTACACATTATTTCAAAAGGGATCTTTTTAATGTTACTGCGGTCCTGTAATATTCATCATAGTCACAATGTCTATAAAATATTAATTCTGTTAACTTGGCTTATGTTTTGGTTAAAGATTAGTAATCCATGCATCACATATTATACAGATACTAAATTTACATTGAAAAATCTGTCAAGTCATGTGTTTACAAAAACATACCGACATCAAACATTTTGTAAAGAGTTGTTTCCTTCTCTTCAGATGTTTATTCAGATTTTTTTTTCATCTTCATCTTTTAAACTTTTAAAGTGTTGTTTATTTCAAATGCAAACTTGTTATAATAAACGCTTTTAAATGTCTAAATGTAAAGTTTACTTATAAAATATATATTATTTTCCAAAAGCAATTGCATTATATTATTATTGGTTGCGTATTCAAAACAAATTATATTTCTATTTGATTCGAATCACAAATAATCGTAATACTTTCAACTGGTTTAACTGTCCGATGTGAGATGTATGATGGATCTTATTTAAAAATACCAATAACTTTATTTGCTAGTCAAGAAGGTTTTTTTCTGTCTCTTTGATATACTATTATCTGTCTCTTCACTAGGACATTAAATGGCAGGTTTCATTGAGGATAAATTGCAGTCTTATTGACACACTCGAAAAGCAACCGGTTTTGCTTACTACTTTACTCTACTGAGCTTACAGTTTTAAGAACAGGTTATTTCAGATTAATTCAAAATCTATCAAATCGTCTTTACAAAATAAAAAAGCCAAAATAACACATCTCTTTCAATAGTTCGGTCCATATCAAGTGCCCAAAAACAGTTTTTTGATCCTTCTGCCCTAAGGCATTTGCAGCTTCATGAAAAGTTTATTATTTTTTAGTCACTTTCTTTATGTCTTTTTGAATTCAATATCCCGTTAATGAAAGAGTTTTTCAATCTTAAGGATATTTCCATCTTCTGACTTTCTGCCTTAGGACATTATCATCTTCATGAAAAGTTTATTATTTTTTCCTCTAAGCCTTTTTGAATCCAATATCTCGTTTATGAAACATTTGATTTTAACTCAATATGATTTTGTAAGGTTTTGCATTTATAAGTATAAGAAAAAATCAATTATTATTATTGCTGAAAGAGTCGAATTATTTTTGATTTTGTTGTGATTTTGCAAGACAAAGATACGCGGCATTACATTTTCTGCAATTCCTGCAAATATTATGTCATAATATCGAGACCCTCCCTCCATGTTGTAACACTTCGTCGTGCTAAGAGGTAAGTGCGAAGTGTCTTACGCGTATCAAAGTAAGACGAAGATACGGATCGTTATACTTTCTGCAATCCCCTGCAAATATAATATCACAATTTCTATAATCTTCCCCTCATGTTCTTACACTTCGCCACACTATGGAATATAGCCCTTTATCCCTGTTTGTATGACATATTTTGTAAATATCTCCTATGTACAGTTTGCTAGGATTCCAGTATTCTAAGATTCTACGTATTCTTCGGTGTTTATGTACAAAATATCCCCTATGATATTTCCTACATTTTAACATTTGTAAAATTTGTTATCAGTTTTCCTTCCGATGTTAGCTTTACCAGACTATCTGCTTTTATATTCTCTCCGATTTAATGGTCTTAAATGCTTATATTTTATATATTATATGTATAAAAGTTTACTGTTTTTTTCTTTCAACCGGTATTACATTTTATCTGAAATAAGATGAAACACATATACCCATAGTTCAAGTATATTTTTTGTTTGATCAAGTGCAATAGATTATATAAAATTATAAACTGATATTATTAGAGACATGAATGTGAATCTTTTCATTCATCAATAGTAGTCAAGTACCCATTAAATTATTAAAGAATTCTGTTTGAATTACATTGAAATCAGCTAATAAAATTCTAATCTTCGATCTTTATAATATTGTTGGGGTGTATAAAAAGAAGATAAAACAAACAAATTTAAGGCAAAACGAATATAAGTATATTTTGTAAGCATAGTCAGTCGATTTTAGTATAATATCCGATTCCCATTGAAACAGAGATTAGTGATTTTCGACACTGTTTTAAGGAATGTATAAGGCAATTTTATAACATATATTACATTGGAAGAATCCCTGCATAAATTTGTATTATGCATTTTAATGCATTTTCTAGTACTACTAGAAAAATATAGTCTCAAATCTCAATAGTCTCAAAAATTTATATTTATGTCGATTAATTTCGAGGTCGCTCATTATGAATTTAAGGTAGTACTATCGGCAATAGACTTTGCATTCAGAATTTAATGAAACTTGGCATAGTTGTACATTATTATATCATAATTAACCAGTTAAATTTTTAGGGGCCTTCAGAGAACTGAAAAAAATATATTTTAACATTGATCCTAATGGGAAATCACAGATTTTATTTAATTTCACAAAACTGGACGTTCAGGTTTCCCCCTAAAAATTAGTAAATTATGATAAAACAATGGACAACTATGCCAAGTTTCATTAAATTCTGAATGCAAAGTCTAGTACCGATAGTACTACCTTAAATTAGATGTTGCGTAGTTGGTTTCATTTTTTTAGTGTTTGTTAAAATGCGCTTATCATATTATAAAAACAATTGATTATTGACTAAAATTTTTAATATTCACTGAAATAATTCGAAAATTGATTTTCGTAGTTGCCAATTCTTAAGAAAAGTGAAAATCCAAGCAGATTGATGAACATTGCGCTCGAGTCACGTTTTTTTACAATTTTGGAATGATCACAACTCCGTTATATAATCACATACCGATTTAAAAGTCGAGATTAATCCACAAAATAAAAAAATTTTCCGTAACATGTGATGAAGTAATGAAGGATGTTGAACGTAAATCATATTTTAATTTCAATCCATCAAAAAATACTATATAATTCAAGTATAATATGTGTAAATATTAATTATGTTTAGTATATGAAAGTATTCATCACACGAGCTCTATATATACACACTGAACAAATCTAAATTCACAAAAATCACTATCTTAGATAAGATCGTTTTACCTGCAACCTAAGACGAAGGTGCATTGTGATAATAGACTGTATCTCGAATACGTATTGGATTTGAAATACCCTGAATGTCAACGTCGAAATTATATAAAATTAGGATAAGCAATTCCATATCCGAAGAAATTAGTCTCAAACTCAAACTGATTTTTTGCAACCATTTTTCAAAAATTTGCTTTGTCTACCCCTACACGCTGTATCACTATTTTGAATGAATTGGTTTTATCTCTCACCGTTCAAAATTGTAACGTGTTCTAAACCGTTTGATCCGTTAGTGGTTCATTTATCGAGCTTTAAATTTTGGTCAAACTTTGTTCTGGATTAGGAAAGTTTATTACAACGACGTCCTTCTATGAAACGTCCGTATTTGTTTGTCCTAATGATAATAAAAATATATCAAGCAGTAATTCTTTTAATTACCTCCACTTCGATACCGAAACGAATGTGTTACCAATAAACTGAAATTTTTTAATTCAATTAATGAGTATTTTATACGCTTTTTGTATAAATTTCAAGTCGATTCTCTGTACAGTTTACGATAAGTTAATTATTAAAAACAGCCCTTTCTACATGGTAGTATATTTTTAGTTAATAAGAGCTGTTAAAAATGTTTTACCATTTACAAAAAAAACTTTTATCAATATTCCTCAACTATTAGCTGTATAATCATAATAAAATTAATAACTGTCATAAAAATGAAAAACTCTTTTCGGTAATATCACTGACTTCTGCTAAACCGTTCAGAGAATCGGTATTAATTTCACAAAAGACGTATAAAGGGAAGATTCATTTCGATAAATAACATTTAAAATTTTTTATATCATTTTCATTTTTTCGGTATCGAAATATCTTTAAAGATCTGCAAATAGAAGAAAGGTGTTCCTACTAAACTATTACCTAAACTATATGTAACATTGTGTATATAGAGGTAAAAAAATGTAAAATAAATTAATTTAAAACATATGCAATAAATTTGACAAATAATGATAAACAAATCCTTTCAAATTTGAAATACTTAGAATTGAATAGAAACAAAATATTTTAAGATCTATCAGTGCAAATAATGAATGTATGGTATGTGCATGGAGTCAGTCAGTCAGTATATGTTTGTTGTACTTGATATTATAAAACGTTTACTAAATTATGCATATTATTTTGAATTGAAATCATACAAAATGAATTGTGAGATTAATGATAATATTAGTCAAAGGAAAATTTTTTTTTTTCTGATGCTTTTGAATACATCATTCATTTGTCTGTTCGTTACCTCAATCATGTGTTATAATAAAGATACAAAATATTTATTAGGTATAGTATTAGACATTTAAAAAGTTTAATAAAATCCAGTGATGGATTTAAGAAAAACGGTCTAGGCGGATTCAAGAAAAAAATTGTCTTCTTCAAAAATGGAATAATTTGACAATTTTGTAAATATAAGTAAAAGAGTTAAATACAATAAAAACCAGCTAAAAGGGTATTATATTCGAAAGCCTTTATGAGCGGTATATGAATTAACCCTGTCAAGAATAAGTGCCTTTTAGAGATAAATGTTGCTAGCAGCCAATTTCACGATTTTCCCATTCTTCAAAAGATCCCTATTGGAAGAAATATGAAAGCCTGATCTTCAAAAGACATCAAAAGTGCGAGAATTGAGACGCTCCGTTTAAAATAAAGAGACACCAGAGTTTCTGAGCTCGAAGTTACCCTTTAGGCATATTATATACTGTTAGCTTTGAACTAGCTGTGACTGTTGGTTTTTGTGTTAACGTTTAGTTCACTAAAGAGTTGAGTTTATATGAACACTCGTATTGAAATTTGGTTTATAACAAAAAATTTTATTTTCCACAAAAAAATTTTATTTTTTAATGAAATTTGCATACAATCTGTCATCTTGCAATTTAAAATTCTCTTGTAGCATATTCATTTGTAATAGAACACGTCCGTTGGTGCAAAAACGATTAACCAATCAAAAAATAACTTAAACAAAAGATTGCAGAGTTTGCTTAGTTCTTCGAGTTTTAAATTAGAAAGTTGATTCTCACAAAATAACTAACATTTTTCATCTTTATTTTTAATCTATACTATTATTAAAAATACGTCATTATTCTATTTAATCGAAAGAAAAGCCCTAAATACAGAAAAATGCTTTAGCCAAAAGTTGTCAAGGGTAATGGAGGACATTCGTCTGTGTCCATGACTTGGTTCTACAATTATCGATAAACTCTAGGCGTATTTTCGTTCGATTAAATGCAATAATGACATATTTTTAAGGCGAATTTTCTCCGAAAGCTAACGTTTATCGAATGTTACAAAAATTATTAGTTCTTTTATGAGGATCTTTATAATTTATCGTTTAGAATCTAAATTGGTTATTAAAGCAAACCGAAGAGCTAGGTCCAATCTGATCTCAGAAAATGATATCCCTCTTCAAAATTTTAAACTTTTGTTGAAGTTATTTTTTGATTGGTTTACTACAAAACGAGCTATTTGCCATTATAGATTAAAATGACCCACCCTATATAACTGTTTTTCGAAACATCAAATTTATGAATTTATTTTACCTGTTGTGATTAAAGAGAGTAGGTACTGTATATTTGACTTTTACTGTAACTTGTGTTACGTTTTGAGTGAAGTGATAATTTGTCCACATTCAGAGAAAAGTATTTAAAAAAAGGGAATATAAATTGTTATATGATGTTTTTGTATCTTTTTTATTATAAATAAATGCCATCCCGTGCCAGCTCCGTGAATGTAGCATCATCATAAAATCATTATGTTCCTTCAAAATAAACGCGTTATTTTTTATGACTTCCTCAACCAAGGACAGTTTTTAGTTCTAGGCAGTTTAAAACGATAAGAACAGTTTAAGGCTGTTGTCTCACTATGGGCATATTGTCAGAAAATTTTAAATTTTTGTATATTTATTAAGCATATTATTATAATACAATTACCATAAAAATTTGAAGTCGATTGTGCTGTCTCTACCTCGATATTAACTTAAATAAAGTTCGAATCATTTACATGATAGCTTAAGTGTGACGTAATCAAACTCATCATTCATTGAAAACATAGCACTTTTGAAAAGAGTCGTAGGCAGAAAGTTTAGTTGACTCAAAGATGCTGTGCCGCGCACTAAAACAACCGTTTATATTAAAAATTTGAGTACATGCAGTTGCAAAGTCATATTTCGTTAATATCTTCTCATAAGATAAAAATTTTCCATAAATATGATATCACTTTTTAGTGTGGTTATAGACACATGGATGTTATATATAAAAGATAATATCTTGTCTCTGTGGGTAATTAATCAAAACAAACATTTTTTTAAACATTTGGTTGTATAATAAAACAATTTAGTTCACTGTCATTTTCATTTTTGTTATTTGAACATCATTTTGAAAACAGTATACAATACCTAATGTAATATATAGCAAAAAATTCCTTACGTTTTGTTGCATATGATTTTAAATTTTTTATAAAACATCGTTGAATATTAATAAGGTACTTTTGAAAATGAAAATAAAAACATTTATTCTAAATACAGGTAAATAATCCAAACTAATTATAAAGTTGAAAAGTTTGTTTCTTTGTTAGTTTGAACGCTCTAATCTCAGGAACCGCTGGTCTGATTTGAAAAATTCTTTCAGTATTGGATAGTACATTTATCGAGGAAAGCTGTAGGATATATTATATTTGCAAAAAAATTACGAATTACTAAAAGTCCAATAATGTAACCCAAGGTGTAAAAAAATGATACGAAAAAATCATTATCCTTACAAGGCGTGCGCTGCGATATTTTACATTAAATAAAAAGAGAACCGGATAGGTGAAGGCTATAACACGGTGGTTTTTATCAGTATTTATTTTTAACTACAGCAAAGAGGGTGGGTATCAAGCTAGCCTCATATAATGGGTGGAAAAAGAACTTTTTTATTTGGTGGCTGTTTGTGTGACATGTAATATCAGCCAGATTAAATTTGCTGCTTTTCTGAGAGGTGCCTACGTGAAAAAAGACCTTATCATCACAGCATCCTTGCTCACTTCAGGGCAGGTGATCTTTTCAACGGCGTTGTGGTTTGATCATTTTTACTTGATCCAGTTGATTTTAAATTTTTTAATAGATAATATATAATATATATTTTATAGATAAAATTATCATATAATAAAATAATTAAAAAGATAAAATACTATAAAGATAAAATTATCATATAATTATAATTATCATCATCATAATAAAATGTCGACTCATATTGACGATGTAAGTAAGCAGCTTAAACACTCATTTTGATGCACTTTGCATGTATTGTGGTAAGATGATTTTCCCAATATTAATTAAATCGCGCCAGCGAAGTTGCCATTGGCTGTTTAAAATACTCTTTCAAATTTCGCTATCTCATACGCAAGTTATTTAATTTAAGCTGAAAATTATATCATTTTTAATGAATTCCATAAGCGGTATGGCAAGGGTAACGGGTTCGCTTGTCTCCGTCAGAAAAATTGGAAGGATTTCGGCATTTTCTCCTATATTTGGTTTTGAAACATTGTACGAAAAAAAAATGGTCCACTAGATCATGTGATTTTATATTCGAAACAACTATAACTCTTTCTGTTTTGGATAGAAAATTCTAAAAAATATAATGAGTTTACCTCGATTGAAGAAAAATTATAATAGCATTCAAGGTAAAAACTAAAAAAAATAAGTCCTTACTTAAGAATTAAATATAGGCTATTAAACATAAAAAGTTTAGCAAAAAATTATAACTTTGTTCAATTACCTTTTGTTGAGCCAGTGAATTTTTCGCTGTAGCAGCAATAAGTAAAATACTATATCAATTTTTACCATTTTATATTACGTACACAGAAAATATGTTTTTCTTAACTGAACAATATTAAATGGAAATGCAAATTTCCTTGATAAAAGAAATAGTTTTTTGCAGCAAAATTTCTTACGATAATTAAATGTCTTCGTGCTCTAAGATTAAGTTTTTTATTTCTTTTAAATTCTTGATTCAAGAAAAAATTTCTTGATTCATGATAATTTTTTCTTCTCTGTAATACACCGCACATAAACTATAGTGTTTTAACTTTGAAGATAGACATAACTAGGTACACACAAACTTTAATGAACACAAGTCTATAGAATTCTGAAATGTATATTAACTATCAAAAACATATAATTATATCAGAAATGTAATTCGATCAGTTTCAAACTCTTACTACAATGAGAACAATAATAATATTTATGGTAAAGTGATTAAATTTCACTTAATAAATTAATAAAAAAGTTGAATTAAATATACAAAAAAAATTAAATAAATAAAAATACGAAAATTTAGAATAGTATTGAATTATATATGTACAAATCGTTGAGTTGGTTTTTATAAAATATTATTTATTATTGTCTACAGAAACACATTTAATTAAATAAATAATACTCAGCCATATAATTAAAATACAAAACAAATAAAACACCATCCTTCAAGTGGATAGTTACGAGACTATAAAAGGTTCATTGGACACCTTGCCTTGAAAAAGTTTCGTTATAACTGTTCCTTCAAAGTAACTATTGAGGGAGCTATACGCAATTGTTCATAGACAATTTCACTTAACGTACATGATTTCTACGATTATTCCGATAAGTTTCTAATTTTTTCACTCGGGGGTTTTTGGGGCTGAACACGAATATTACGAATTGGCTCCCGAGGTACCTGGCTCTTAGGGCGGACGAAGAGTTACGCGGAGGGACGAAATATGTTACATATTTTCGTAAGACTTCAAGAAGTGAGGTGTAAACTTTTCGACCTGGGCATAAGTAATCACGGGGGCCATTTAAGTGACATAGATGTTCAGCAACTCTGAAAATCCCAGAGTAACGAATTTCGACGAATAAAGTTTTATATTCTCGCAAAATTCAAAGAGGCGGGGTACATACTGTCCCTCCTGGCCACCAGGTACCTACGTTTCAATATTCGAGTTCTTCGGCCTCAAAAACTTTCAAGCAACAAAATTAGACTTATTTCCATTGATATTTAGTTTCCAGTTTTTCATTTCTCCCTCATCACTTTTGTTCACAAGGTTTTTAGATGCCCTCATAAATCGAATGCAAAAACTGCAAAACGCATCCCTATCTGTCTTACTACTCACAAAATGGACAGTTGGCTCGGCCCGTTTTTAATGCTTTATTTCTTGCCAAATTTTTTTCCAAGCAAATTGACTTAAAAATGTACCATTACAGAATACAGAATACAAGAATAAAATGCTTTCATAACTTAATTGAACAGGTGATGCAATTATAATTGTATGATAAATTTTATGGGAAATGCCTCTCGAAAAAACAAATAAAAATAAATCTCTTATAAGTAGTAATGCAAAATTAACAGTAAATGAGTGTTTGATATTCTCCTACCTACCATTTAAAAACCACAAAAATAAATAAAAATATATGCTATCAAAGTAATTTCCGATTTCAAAACAAGATGAGAATATAATTCATATTGAAAAAACGAAAAAAAATAAATCAAAACTGCGCGGCACATCATTCTTGATAAAACAAAAAATTATTTAAAATTAATTAATACAAAAATATAACACGAATGGTGTTTTGTGTGTATTTTGTTCAAAAAAATAAAAATAAAAACATACAAATCCTTTCAAAAAATATTTGTTCAAGAATTTTTTTCCATAAATATTCATTCTACACCGAACGTGTTGTCGTATTTTTTTTTCGTAATTGTTCAAAGCGTAAATCTGTGAATAGAGCGATTATTTTTTAATGTTGTTTGTGGCCTGTTTATATTTAATAAATAAAAAGGAAGACCATACAGAGTATTAATACAAACAAAAAAATTTTTTTGGTGTTCAATGAAGGTGAAAAAGAATATAAATTTTTAATAATAATATTGCATACTTTATGTACTAACAAAATACTTTCTAAAGACGAGACAAGATTTCTTCTTTGTTGAGTTTGTTGAGTATTTAGGAAGTTTAATAACCAAACAAAACATTCTATTATATGGAAACATTCAACACCATTTTAATAATTAACTACTGATGTTTATTTAATATTTAGTAATTAATACATCCATGTCTGTACCTACTGTCTTTAATTAATTAGTTTCAAAAAAGTTTATGAATGCTTTGTAAGTGAATAAATAGGTCTAGAAGTGTAGTATAAGTGTATTAAAGTGTTTATATCGCAGTATGAGAGAACGCAATCTCTTAGTAACAGAAAAAATATAGATAGTAGTTGTAATAGTACAGTAAATATGTCAACGCTACAACAAATTCCCTCATATATTACACATCTCTGCACTCTATATAGCAATCAGTACATGGTTACAGCGATTTAGGAAGACCGAAATTCCCATTTTCGAAAGCAAGAGCCAAAAACTTCAGAGCCCAACCAATTTCGATCTATTTTTTTGTTTATTTTTTGCGGGTCTATTTTTGCCGGTTTTTGGTCACGGAAGTAAATTGAAAAACGATCCCGCTTGTATACAATGCAATTCTGAATTTAAAAATCTCCACATGCCCTTATTCCGGGGAGAGAGAGATCAAACCTATTGTTACGTAAAATTTTGTCGAAATTAAATATTAGAAATCTAATTCTATTTCGGATGCCGAATGGTTTTATTCATTCTATAATGTAAACTTCGATTTGCATTTGATTAAAAAAATTCTTATTGTTTGTTATATTCATTTTAATTATTGATTTCATATGAATGATAGGTGGCCTCTGCAGACCCGAGAGCAAAGCGCCCTCTAGCCCCTGGATTGCTACGGGGCTGGAATGGGCACTAGTAAACGCAGTCAGCGCGACTGCTCTCTGTCAGAAAAAAACAGAAAAGTCAAAATTTGGCCCAATTTGATCGAAATCAATTTTTTCGTGACGTTGCTGTACCTGTTGTTTTATTATTGAAAGCAGATACTAGCCTTAGATAACAAATTTATGTAGGTACAATAAATCGTTTGTTAATTACAAAAATGAACTGTGATAGAAAAGAGGCCTTAAGTAGCAAATATTTTCATATTTATAAGATTTTTAATCAAATATTTCAATCAAGTTTGATATCTTAATTAAATTATAATTAATTTATTGATGATCTCAGCTTTTATTTATATATATCTGTATAAGTACAAAGTATTCTGGATTAATCAATAATATATAAATACCACACAAACAAAAAATCATAATTTCGTGCATAGTTTTACTAGCACGAGCCAAAAATACTTCCTTAAATCTATATTTAAATACTCAATATCTGATGAAGATGAAAGTGATGTCTTGTAACACCAAACGTCACCATTTAAGTTATCCAAGCGTGGGACTCATTTTCTCTACACCTTCATCACTCTACTTTCCTTGTCTCTACTTTACGTCTTTTTCGTATAATGTTATCCATCAAACGAAGTTTGTGGATATTGTAAAGGAGACACTTTTTCACACCGTTTTTCGTCTACCCTTTATCGTTGGTTACAAAATTCGATCATATTAATTTGATTTTTTTCCTTTTCTACGAAATTTTCTGTTGTTTTCGTTAGTCTGAATACTTATTATGTCTAATAGAATTTATTTATCATTTTAATGCTCGCCTCCGAGTATTAACTGTTCCGATATATATATAAATCCCCGAAATTCCAAAGAAAAATTTTTTAACAGAAGAATAATATTCCAAAATGTAAAATTTTGATGGAGTTTTATAAAATTTTGATCACTTTCAGAAGCCTCAATGTTAAAGAAATAAATCTTTTTTCAGAAATTGTCGACCGTTTCTTAGAGACTATACTTGCAATTCGGCCTTATTCTTAATAAAATTTTTAATCTTGGTCTTGCTAACACAGTTCTAGTCTTTTTAAGCCGCTAAGAATCAAACTAATAGTTTGATAATCCCAAATATTTGCGACAACTTTATACTAATGCAAATACGAAGAAAGCGAACAAGAGTTGGTTATAGTATTTGTGAACACTTATAGTTTCTGTGTTGGTCGTCAGAGATCATCTTACAATCTTTATTTAATAAATAATTGTTCTAACTACATACATTTCTGCTGTATCCAAGAGTCTTCTCCATAATAGAAACCTCCTGTGGATAGCTTAGATATCGTATCCACAGTGTACCTATGTATATTATTATAAAGCTATGCTCTTGTATAGTTGTATAGTTAGTGTGTAGCCTATCTATATGAACAGTCTTACAAGCTATATTCTCTCATATGTCAACCATTATTTAAATAATTAGACCACAATAAATTTCAACATCTTGAAATACAAACATTCATTATTTAATCAACCATTAAGGATTGTTAATATAAATAAAATATTTTATAACAAAGATTAAAAATTGTTTTGAAAAAATCCGAAGAGTTTGAGGGTCGGAGATAACGAATTTTCAATTATTCTTAGTAGGGAATTCATTTAATTAGGCATTTCTTCCCAAGTGATTATACAGGAAGACAAATTTTTTAATTGGGAAAATTGTGCAAAATATTGTTTCGAGGGATTTTTAATTAAATTAAAATTTTGAACTTTATTTACCTTTTTGAAATTTTAATCTTAGTACAAATAAACACTCTTATCATAGTTTTTCTATCGAAAATTATTTTAATCATAGTACAAGAATAGGTATAGGGTCTAACTTCTCGTGTCTGATAATCAGATGAGACCTATTTTTTTTGAAATTTTATTGACTTATAAACACTCTTATCATAGTTTTCCTATCGAAAATTATTTTAATCATAGTACAAGAATAGGTATAGGGTCTAACTTCTCGTGTCTGATAATCAGATGAGACCTATTTTTTTTGAAATTTTATTGACTTATAAACACTATTATCATAGTTTTCCTATCGAAAATTATTTTAATCATAGTACAAGAATAGGTATAGGGTCTAACTTCTCGTGTCTGATAATCAGATGAGACGTATTTTTTATGAAATTTTATTGAATTATAAACACTCTTATCATAGTTTTCCTATCGAAAATTTTTAATGACTATTTTAATTAAATTAATTTAAATCAATTTTTCCCTGAGAATTTTTTTGCAGGCAAGCCGATACCATTCTTAATTAAATTTTCTTTTTTCTGATATCAATTTCAATTGTGTATATAGATCGGTGTAGATCTGTTCACACAGTATGAACTAGTAAGTCAATATAGGTAACTAACTACACCGATGCGATCATAGAAAAAATTGATTAAAATTAATTTATTTAAAAATAGTCATGAACACTTTTCGATAAAAAATTATGACAGGAGGGTTCATAAAAATCATTTCATCTGGGTTATCAGATGTGTGAAGATCGGGTTTATATCGTCTCAGAAGACTTATTAAATAACAAATAGAAAAGCGGTGCAGTTCAACGTTTTACAAAGGAAGAAGACCCGGAAAATTAGATTTTTTGATTTTCCTGACAATATACACGGGTTTTATAAAATATTGAACTCTTCCACTTTTCGGTTTGTTATTTATTTATTATTTATTCTCAAATATGAAAAGCACGTACATAGTAGCTCGCAGTATCTATTTAAAAAAATCCTAAGTTAATTATAAATTCCATAAATAGTTTTAAAATACTGAAATTTCAATACATAATATTTTTATTTATAATTGTTATTTAGCCACGTGGATTTTACATAAAAGTTTATAATTTGTACCATGAAGAACAAAATAGTTTTAATATTTCCGCATATTTTATTTTAGCCTAATAGTTCCCTGTTTATAAAACAATTTGTTTAAATACATCTTTTAAAAAATTAATTTACAAAATGGAATTTTAATTACATTGTATTTAGTAAAAATGATTAAGTGTGTATTACAACAGATGTAAAGGTTCAAAAAGATTACTAACATATTAAAGAAAAATAATTTCAAAGAGATGACTTTTATATTTTAATCAAGTATGTTTCTAGAAAAATTAAATAATTTTAAATCAATTTTTACAAGTTCCCTGCACCTACACCAAAAATACAAATTACTTTTGCATGCTCAGTAAAAAAAATTGTTCGTAAATATTAAACTAAGAGGCCGGTTAAGTTCAAATAGTTTAAAAATGATTGAACTAAGATTAAAAACTACTAAAAACAGACAAAGTAATTTTTCTTACATTATCTTTTATTTTATATCTACTCATGCATCATTTTCAAACCGACTGCAAAGTTTATCTTATCTATGCATTTACGAAAAAGACAATACACTGAATGTCAACGCATAAAAGCTCATAAAAATGCTCAAAATGTATTCTCCTAATTGGTCGGTTCTGTGACTATTCATGATTCCAGTAGACGGCAATACTAAAATATTCTTCTTGATATATGTTACAGATTCAAAGATTTCAGAGAAGCATTTGTCAAATGGATTATAATCCTGATTTTTTTTTTTAAACTTAAAAGTACTTGGCTGTATTATATGTTAAATGCTTGCTGAGCAGAAATAGGCGATTTGGAGCGTGTACGCTTTTATTTATTTATTCGCACAAAAATAAGGCTCGCGCTCTTTTTTCCTACTAGACAGAATTATTGTGGTGTGCATGACTGCGGGCGCATATCAATGTATATGGTACTGACTCCTAAATATTTTGAGTAATATTATTATTACTTAAAGACATTTTATAAGATGAGCGAGCAAGTGAGTAAGGGGGAGTGAATCTCTTGTTGCGTTTATTACATGATTGTTGTATGTTGTTTCATTCATTCTTATTATAAATAATATATTGGCTGGCATAATAATAATTATAGTAACAAAACAACTTTAAACACGACCGGAAATTGTCACCCTTGTGGTCATTGTTTCAATTAAATTCATTCATACTCATAACAGCTTCGCTCGTGTTCTTTCTGATTGTCAATGACATCTTTTACAATTATTATAATCACATATTGAAACTCGTTAAAGCTCGTTTAATATCTTGCTTTTTTACGTTAAAAATAATTTTCCTCTTAATCACTCCAACTTATACAAATTATTTTCTACTTTTTAGTTTAGCTAGTTACAAAAGCGTGTTTTCTTAATTTCTTTAAACTATTATTTACTTTCTACTTTTTAGTTCAGCTATAAGGACCGTCTTTTCAGATTTGAAAAAAATCGGTAATCCTGAAGATCCTGATCAGGGATAATCAAACCTAATTATTAAATTATTGTATTGTCATCAGTCCTTGATAAATCAATTCAATTCAATCCAATGTTTTGAAGTGGGAGAAAATTACGTTCTAAGATTCCGTTACGTAGATACACAGATACATACCAAGCTAATAAAAGTGTGTTAAAAATAATCAAAATGTCTAGCTATTTTCCGATAGCTTAAAAATCGATCAGGATTCGCGGTAAATCAACATCTAACAACAAAGATAACAATACTTTTCATATATTTCTGGATCAAATTTCTTGTTGTCCATCACTGTTTTGCCTACTTGAGATAATCTGACAAGCTATTTTACATATTTGTCAGCAAAATACATGTAAAATCAGTCTGTAATGCATTGCTAGAACTAATAATAATATTAGAGCTTTATTCATAAATTATCGTATAGAGTACATTGAATCCGTCAATTACACGTTTGAATTCTTCTATTTAACTATAACTAGCAAAATGGTAGCAATAACAAGGATGATAACAATTCATCAAATAATGTTTATCTTATATAAAAATACGTAAGACCTAAACAAATTAGCGAATCATATGTCTTATGTCTTCCTAGTTGGAAAGATGAAACACTTGACTCTGTTTGGCTGATTTGATCATAAAAAGGAATCAAATAGACCATATGACCAAAAACTGTATAAAAATCTAAACTCCGTGAAGTTTTTATTCTTTAGAAATAAGAAACGCTAGAGCTACATGCATAAGGACGATAATACGTAATTACCCGTAGTGTTGTTCTAATCAATTTTGGTTTAGTTTTTGATATCACGCTGTTGATATAGAAATGCCTATTAATATTATTGCAGGATATGCTATGTTGGAACTAGAACATTGGCCAGAGGATAGGTATTCTAATACATTCACAGATAGTAATATAAATATATTGTATCACGTATGTACTTATCATATATAAAAACAAACAAACGCAAATATTTCTTAATAGTTAAATTACGTTTAATAAACTTTGTAAGAAAACATAATGAATCTTCACGATATGAAAATTATTTAATATAAAAAGTAATGCTCAAATTAATTAAGCTATGTTGATAATAATTTAAAGCAGCCGCAAACAACGCCACATAAGTTGACTTTTCCTTGTCCATCTTTATTTACATATTTCGGCTTCAACAGACAAAAATAAGAAATCTCTGGTATTTCTAATATACCTGAATAGGTATACATTATTCTTTTTATACTATGAAATTCTCCATCTACACAGCTGCTTGTTCAACATGGTCGGGTTTTTTAGGTAATTTTTGCTCATATTGTAAAACAATATGTAATATATGCCTATGGCATTCTTCTTCCGAGTAACATTTTATGTAAAATTCATGTGCAATATTGGTTTTTTTATCACGCTAATTTTCCGTATTATTCCGACTGTCATCACAAATCTAACAAGATTTCTTAAAATCAGCGTAGACATTTGATCACCACATAGTAACTGTGTAGACAAAATGGTGACTGAGATTTGCTGTATACATTTTTGTGATGTGGCGATCCTGAGTTAATCGACTGTTTTCCTGGACAGTCCTCGCGATTCTATTGGGCTTATTTGAATAAAACGTGCTTTACAGTTGAACAATAGAGGCGGAAAATACACTTTACCCATGATTTTGATGATTCAGTCGTAATTATACAATTCATTGATACAAAGATTTCGCTACGTGTAAGTATATGAATTGTAAATATTAATATTGCAAATTTAATATTATTTTCCAACAAATTTAAATAAGTAATTATGTTCGTTTTATTTGTTACTTCAAGAATCTATCGGCGGCACTATAATGGTGGTTGAAACATTCCATGGTATAAAACAATAAACAGGCAAAAAACATATACCTAATCTCTTTTTATCATTCACAATTGCCATTACAAATGGTAGAAAACAGAACAGTGGACAGTCCTCGCAATTCTATTGGGTTTATTTGTTGAAAAAGACTTGTTTGTGTTTTGCAGTTATTAGATATCCAGATTTTTTGATACTCAGTATACGCTCTGAACATGAGTTTTATTTCAGGGATCTATCATAGTAACGACACACTATCTATTTGAGTAATATAATTGTATGAATAGGCATAGTCTGTGGATTGTATATGTTTTATATTGAAAATTTAATACCATTTTCTAACACATTTAACATTCTGTAGAGCTCAGGGAAAATGGCGCCTAGTACCTGACTTCTTTGTCATGTCATTCATTCTATGTTACCTGGACTAAAATCTTGATGTAAGTTTCTTTCTTCTATGCGATACTCAAGATCCACTTAGAAAACAAAAAGGTTGGTTCGGAAGAAGGGCTAAAATTTGTGATGAGAATGATGAACGTAATTAAAATAACCTTTAATTATACACGTTCGTAATATATTGACCTTTTTTATAAACATTTGCATATTTTAGAAATACCAAAGAAATGTATTAAATGACTACTAATTTAAGACAATTTCATTCATAGTTATATAAAAGATTATATGTACAGATGCATGTATGTTCGTTCGTACTTGAGGCCCGGATGTAAGGTCAATTGCTAGTGATTGCTGGTTGTCACCCGCGGCGTGCTTCTCTTCTAATTATTTATAAGCAACAACTGACTGACTATACGATAAAAATACTAGCATGTAAGAAGTAATAGAATAGCTAAAAGTGTTTGATGTTCTTCAACTTCTCCCTACAAAACTTTTTTTTTACCATTATGAATCATTCTAAACGTTTAATTAGATTAAAATGTATAGCTTACATTCTTTTCAACTAGCTTGCTAAGCATCTATTAAACAGAGTGGTTCCTATAATGGAAACGAAAAGAACCGTCGATGCTATAGAAATTATTATAAAGAGTTTTAAGGAGTAAAGAACGTCCATTGTGATGTTTACTATGTTCTCGCCGTCTTTTTGCAAATGGGTTCCAATCAAGGCCCATCAAGTTGAATTCAGATCGATTGGATTCGTTCCAAAATCCCTAACCAACTATACTATACGTGTTCTAGTCACAATGTGCAATTTTTTCAACTCAAAGACTTTTATTTTTGTTTGTCAACATAATCTTTTTATTTATTACTAGCTGTCAACGACCCGCTTTGCTGGGTAACTAGCCCACTTTCACCCCTTGCCCCATGTCCTCTTCTGTAAGGTTTACAGTTTTGTAATGTAATGCTCTTTTATTTGATACCCCACTTGGATTTATTTGAAAATAGATAAAAACAAATATTTGAGCTTAATCGATGTACAACTGTTTTTGAAGCATAAGTTTTTGAAGCACATCCGTTGCAACCTCCATTTCAATCCTCTTATCTATTAAATTATGTATTATACATAAAAAGCTTCCTCTTATATCGCTCTATCTATTAGTAAAAATCCGTCGCGTAGTTTTAAAGATCTGAGCATGTATAGAGATATGATAGGTACAGACAGCGGGAAGTGACTTTATTTTATACTATTCTTTGATTTGTTTTTTTACTTAATCTTGTATACAAATTTCAAAACTTCTAAGTCTTTTTATTATAAAAATGATTTTTATGATACAATGGCGCAAACTAAACAGAAAAAAATATTGTATTTTTTCAAATCTCTTTATTTAAAATTTTCTCGGCAAGTTATTTATCAATTATAATCGAAAGACTTAGATGTTAAGTAAATTTGTATACGAGAGTTAGTAAACAAACAGGTAAGTAAATAATAAATATTAAGTAAAAATAAATTGTTTTCAGCTGTTGTTGGTGAGTGAGCAGCAAGTGATCATTTTGAGACATATTATATAGTGAGAGTTTTAATGATACACCTTGTACTTGGTTTGAATAAATGTTGTATGAAAATATAATGGTCGTTGAATTTTTTGTAGCAAATAAATATTTATTTCATTTAATCGTTAGTTTAAAATCAACTGCGTGTCATCACCCACGCAAATAGTTAAACGCAGTAGTTTCAAGCAGGCCCGGCAACAGAGATATTTGGACTCGTTCCTTTGATTCTCTTCGTGGTCCATTGTTTTGTTTTTTCTTATTTTAATAAAACTGTACCCGTAACTCACCCCCCTTGCCACACTTCCTTCCTCGTTTCATTTCCAACTACGAGAAAAAATTGAAAAATGAAAATATAGCAAATCTAAACTACCAATTTCAATAAAAATAATTTTTTAGGTAATTTTACAAAAAAATTACGATAATTACATTTATTGGCATTTAAGACCTACGTATTTCATGATAATAGACCTTGAGCACTCTGGATTTTCAGATTGAGGTCTGTTAAGCTGATATTGAATCAGATACGAAAATAAGAGGACCTTAAATTTTAGAGTGCTTATATTAAATCGATACGTAAGCGGAAGTCCGATTAAAAACTTGCATAGATATACCCGAATGACTTTAGTTTATGATCTAAGAAATGCATGGGTAAAATACATTCGAAATAGTTGCATCGAGATTTTTATTCCAGTCCTCTTAGCCGTTTTGCATAAAGACTGAATCTCGTAGCCGCAAACAGAGGGAAGATAAAATCCCTACAGTAGAGATGAACCTACGTGCCACTTTGCATCAAATTTCTCCAACTAACCATGAATCAGAAGGGACATATATGGCTCCAAAATATTTTCAAAAATAATGAATTTCCTGAAGATAGGTGTAAAAAATTCGGTGTAAAGTGTCAGTTTGGTACATCGTTGTATATGTCTATCCAGGTTTCCCAGGTTTCACGATTGATCCAAGTTTTAAAAAGCCGAAAATTGTCTTCAATTTTTGGTGTTTATATCCAGATTGGGCAAAACGACAGATAACATCATAACTAATATCAAAATTTCGACGCAGCTATCTTACACGGATCTTTCCATGTGTATCTTTTGGACCATTAAAAGATTTATTTAAATTTTGTTTTAATAAAAATATTTATTTATACACTTAAATTAAAGATTTATGATGATAATTTCTTAATTTATTTAAATATAAAATTTGACAGAGTTAACAATGCGACGATATGATGATGTAATCATTCATATACGTTATAGGAAACATCAAATTACGATTATTTATTTGCATTAGATATATAATAATATTAGTCTAATAAATACATGGGTCTTTAACAAATTTGTGTAGGAAATGTTTAAAACTGTTTTAAAAAATCTGATTTCATCACTGTAAGAACGACATACATGATTTATATTATTACTAGCCGCCATTCGCCAGTTCGCTAATAGATTCTAATTTTCTTTAATATATAATTTTCAAAATTAATGAAAAGAATTGTCTTTGCTTTTGATTCGATGTGCAATTCGCGGTGAACTTCCCCCTTACACCACTTTTCAAAATACCTTTGACTCCATTACTCCTCTCAATTCATCAGTAGCCTATGCTTGGCCTATCCATGGTTCATTGAATCGCCATTCGACCTAGCCGTGATAGTGGTCTTTGTTCATTCTCGGAATTCAAGGTATCTCCATACCAAAAATCATCAAATTCGGTTTCATTTATAGTATCAAATTCACTGTATGTAATTTATTTTTTCTTCGTCATAAAGTGTCTTCATAAAAAGCCATGATTTTTTTATTTGCCCATCAAATTTTTAATTACTTCGGTCAGCTCTAAGTTGAGGAATATCTGCCTATTCTAATCAGAAGATAATTGGATCTTCAACACTGCCGAAGTTTGCCGGTCTTCAAAAGGGTGGGGTTTTCGTAGCCCAACATATTGAACTCTTCAAATTTCAAAAAGGCAGGCAGCCTACAGCAGGCTACGCGAACAAAGGACAAAGGCTAACAGCGTCAAAGATTATCTTTTTTAAGTCCGACTAAAAAGAGGGGTGTTATAAGTTTAACGTAGCCATATATCTGTGAAAAATGTGTATCTGTGTGTCAGTCTGTGATATTGTTCCTAAACGGTTAAACCAATTTGGATATTTTTAAGTTGATCGAGAATTTTCTGGGATATGTTTCAACTGCAAGTTAAGGGTTCCCGTACCCGAAACAACTAGAAAAGAGGTGATGATTTTCAAATTTCGAGTAAATTTTCATGAAACTTGAAACATTGTTAAGGACATTCTCGATCGAATTGCGTTTCAATCAAACATAAATCAAAATCGATTCATCCGTTTATTAGCTACGAAGACATAAACCAATCAATCAATCCTGATTTTATGCCGAGGATTTCTCTAAATTTTTAATTTAATATTATTTAGGATCAGGGAAAAAGCAAATGTTCATCAATTTTTAGCTGACAGGGCAACAAGAAAGAGGACTAGAACTATTTGATTCTCTCAAAAACGTCCTTGTTCTGTGTTGTTAGATTAATTAAGGACTTGGTAAATGCAATTTTCTTATTTGATGCAAATAAGTCTAAAAATGTCCGTGGACTTTATACTTACCTATGAATATATTTTTTATAATTTATGATGAAATAGTAAGTAATAATAATTTTTGTGTGTGAATAGCGGTAAAATATCGATTTCGATACAAAATTGAATATTGGATTTTGATTGACTGAAACTATTTTTTTACAATTTTTAGCTAAAAATCAAGAACACTTTACGTTAAACTATCACACCTCGATGTGTTGACTGATTCAATTAAATAAATGAATTTTCAAAATTTTTACTAACTCAAGTGAATTAAAGAAACTACATTTTCAATAAATTCTCACGAGAAATATAAAAAATATATATCCAAAAATATAATTTCGTCAAGAAGACTTTTCTCATAAAAATCAAATTTAAAATGAAACACACAAAATCATAATATTTAATATTTGCGTGCTTAATAGTTTGCACATAAGTGTTATAAAGTGTTACATTATTATAATGTGCAACATAGAAAGAAACTTGTTGACTACTTATAGAAAAATAAATTTATTTTAAATAATTTTAACTTTAATATAAAAGAAAAAAAGTTTTGTAATATTTCCCATCACCAAACGTGTGTAATATTTACGTGAAGATTAAATCACAGTAGGTGATAAACTATTTTATATTATACAGCTATACTGTTAATGTTCACATATGAATCTTATTAATACCTTGTTAAATGCTTGCGAATGTAGAAATTATTTATTAATAAAAACAAATCAATAATATAAAAACTTGTATTAAAAATTAAAATGTTTAAAAAATTTATTTATAAAAAAAAAATATTTAAACAAATTTGTTTTAATAATTTAAATTAATTAAAAATTGTAAAGATTGCATGCTACAACATAAATCAGGTGATTTTAACAGAAAATGACATAATAAAATCGGAAATTTTGAAAACTTAAAACAGAAAGGGTTACTAATATGAAATGGGTATTTTATGCAGTCGTAGACACTAGATAGCGCACGGGCTTAAGAAAAGCCTTTATTCTTGGCTGAGTTTTTTCTGGTAGGAGATAAAAAAGTGGTTTGTTAATTTAGCAAGAATAACGTTTCAATATAACGCCTTATATATCTGTTTGGAACTATCTTTTTTTATCGGAAGGAAATGGAGCTATTGCTTTTGTATTGGTAATGGAATTTTGAAAAAATGTATTCTAATATTCATCGATCCTACCTAAAAGATGTCAAAAATGATCATAGTTAAAATTTATATAAATATATGTATGTATCCATACGTTTATGTGTCTGTAAACTCTCGAGCGGTCGCAATCTCGGTCGATTTGAATACAATTTGGATAAAATCAAGAAAGGTTTTGGTATTTGAAAGGTCAAGTTAGTTAATGAGAAAAATGGGCTGATAAATAAGAAGGGATTCTGTACAAAGTAAAAATTTTTTTTTGTGATCAGTTTTAAGCAAAAAGGTATTCTTGGGATTTTTTCTCTGCATTCTTAGTTTTCGAAATAAAAATTCTTTAAAAATTAAAAAAGCAATATTTGCTTTTAAGAAAAATATGTTATTTTTTCAATCTCTGACGGAATTCGCTTTTTAAGTATTCAACAGAGCATACAATATTATGGCATTCCTTTTTTCTGTTAAAATCGCCTGATTTATGCCTGTGTAAATTTTATAATGAAAATACTAGTGCACCTAATACTCAAAATAAATATTTTTGAAAAGTATTTATTTCTATGGACTTTGAAATATACCTAACCGGCCTGTTCTTTATTTGTTCTTGCCTTGGATATCTAGAAATTTCGGATAATTTTCCCTGGAAAGGATTGAAAAAGGAGGAGAATTTTGTGTCTGTGTCTGTTGAGAATTTCGCTAATATTTAATTCCTAGCGGAGAAGAAGCTTCGAAATGTGAATTATGAGTATGAGTACTGATTTCTAAATACCTATGATATTTGGTGTTGGTAACTAATTTGATGTGTAAAAAATAATTCGCAGCGCACGAGCTGCGTTAAGTAAGGGAATTCCCTCAGAGATTGATAAAAGAACACATTTTTCATAAAATCGAATATATAATTTTTAGTTTTCCAAGAATTTTGTTCGAAAACTCCAGTGAAAAAATCACAAAATAAATGTTTTGCTTAAAACTGCTCAAAAATATAAAAATATCTGAAAACTCTCTAGCGGCCGTAACTTAAGAGCTATTGCTTTTGTACTGATGAAATTTTGTGATGAAATTTCGAAAAAAAAATTTCATATGTTCATCGATTCTAAAATCAGTAGCTCCATTTTCTTCGGCACTTCTCTAAAAAACAGGAAAAGCACTTGTTATACATTTGCTCCTTAACTTCAGAAAAATATATGAACTTTTATTATTAGCTTTGTCGTAATTTTTCACTTTACTAACTACATTGTCCACAATTTGCTTGTAGAAATAGACTTCCTAGCTTTTTAGGACTTTATAATAAAAGTTGAAAACTGTTTTGTTCGAGTAGCTTACGTTTCGCGGACACTCGGAACACCCACATGTCGGGTTTTTTTTATTATTAGTAACTTAAAATTAGTGCTTACTTTTTTTTGAAAAACATTTTCTAAGCCTCTTATTTAATTTGAGAGTTAAATGCAAGCTGGAAAAAATAGAAAAAAAACACTCCCAAAGTTGAATAAAGAAGATCTTCCAATAAATGGGAGTTTTCGGAATCCGATAAAGGGTAGGTAAACAGAAATATACATTCTCCGAACTAAAAATTAGTAGTGTATGCAAGAATAATAAATATAGCTCCTACATTCATCGATCCATCCAATATTTGAACATGTGTATAGTCACAGTATAAAATATAACGATGATTATTATTTGTATTCTCAATAAATACATATTGTATATAAAGTTTATTTTAAATTTACTAAGATCAAAAGTCAATTGAAATAGGGGTCATAGTTTACAAATATTGACCTCATAGTGTTTCATTCATCAATTATTTAATACCTACACCAATTACGTCTAACAAATATTATACTTATTAAATCGAATATTAAAACAACAGTGAGCGCTCGTTCGGTTGCTATAGTCATTCAAAGAATTATTTTTATTATTAAACATTTTATTTTTATATGTTAAATTATTACTATAACTTATATAAATCACAGAATTTTTTACATCATTCTAATGAATCATCATCATTCATTGACTGGAATTGCAGTAATTTTTGTTTTCTTTGAAAATAAATGTAGTGTTCTTAATATTGTATTCATAGGCGTACGCGACTTTTAGTATACAAAGCGGGAGCAAATCATGACTTTTAAACCTAACAAGTGAAATTTACAAAATTTAAAAAATCCCCAACAAACACGATTTATTTCTTGTAAAACGATTTTTGGAAACTTAGCTATAAAATATTCTCAATCGAGTCGGTTCGACCGTTTAGGGGCTACGATGCCACTGTAAGCACACAGGCGTACAGATAACCACTTTAAACTTATAACACTCTTTCTTAAATCAATATCAAAGTGATGGTCAAGGACATCAGATGAGATAAAAGGATACTTAGAGAGCTATCATGGGACAAATTTCTTTTGAAATATTTCGATTGAAATTGAAATATTTGAGTTGACTTTGTTCTTTTGAATTATTGTTTTGAATTACTTAATTATTTTACCATTTCACTTTTCGAAATGAATAGAGCCAGGTTTATTTGACCATTCATTTCCATAGTAATTATTTATATGTTAAAATTATATGTCATATAAAATTATTATGATCATGGCCATCTATCTATCGCCAATTATCTTTCAAATGAAACCAAAAAAATTAAAATCGGTTCATCCGTTTAGGCAATATAATACCACAGACAGACAAACACCTTTTTTTTAGATCGGGGCTTAAAAATGTCACATGCACAACAGTATTTGAGTATAAAATATAATCCTATCTATGTTTGCAACTCTGTAAATTAGAATCAAACTGTTCTACAGAAATAACAATTCTGTAAAGAAGTATATTTGTGTTTTTACGTTTTGTATTGTAATTCTACGGGATGATTATGACCAATTTAATCGACTTATTGAGCGAAAAATTCGCATCATTGTTCAAAAATTTGAGTAAACTGTAAGTATTGGAGATAAAGTAAGGCTTGTGTATCATCGTAAAAACGCAGAAGGTTCAGAAGAGTATACTCATAGACATAGTAATACTAGACTGCGCGACTCATACACTTCCCGTGTTGAAAAGTTGTACCAACTCTAGAAGGAGACAGCCTCTGATCTAATCATAGAGCTATCTATAATCTATCTACTAACAGAATTAGAGATAGCTATACCGTAACTTTCTTTATATCTCTTTCTTAACATGAATTGCATCGAATGCGCACTCTTTATATATAATCCCTTTGAGTAAATTTAACATTCGATTAATTAAAATAAAAAAACTAAGATAAAATTACACTTTATGTAAAATTAAAGCTACCTTTGACCTTTTATAAGCCTAAGTTCAGAGTTGATCATTTGCTAGCCCTTGCCCTCTTTCTATACGTCCACGATTCTAAATATAAAACTAGCAAATATTTTTTGAATTATTTATAACGGGTCAAAAAATCATGCTTACGTAGTTCTTAGGTAATCCAATAACTTAAAATTCTTGATCCTGCAAATTTTGAATTTCGCCGCCTACTTAGAGTTGAATGAAATGGAAATCTGATTTTTGATTATTGTAATAAACGAGACTTTTTTAACTGATATTTTTTACGTTTTGTATTAAAAAAATTAGTGATTTTGACGTATGCCTAGTTTGTAGCTATTTAATCCCAAGTATGATTTCTTCATTCTTATTAGTATTATTCGTTTCTTAAAAATATCAAAAATTCGCAAGAATAACTCCTAAATTTTTTTCTTTGTAATCGAAAAATTATATTTTTTATTATTCTTAGTCACACGAAATGTGTGCGGTCCTAATCTTACTTGGCCGAACTACAATTTAATCTGTATTTGGAACTCCCTTGGTACAATGACTTCGCGTTTTGTAAATATATATCATTTTGAAAAGATTGCGCAAACATTTAATGATATTGATATGATGTAATAAAATATAAAAATATGAAATTCACAAACTTAAAAAAAAAAAAAAAATACGATAGTGTACTCCAAAGTACAGATTGTTCTCCAGTATAAAGATCGGAGCTCCTACGGGGCTTCGTGGCATAAAATTAATTATTTGAATATTGGATGTAGGATTCTAAATATATATTATTCCAAATATTTTTTAGAAATCTTAATGTGATATAATTTTATGAATAGATCTCATTCAATATTCAAAAAGGAAGGCGAGATGATGACAAAGCTATTATTTCGGGTTATATCGAGTTTCATCCCAATTAATCAAGTAGTTTAATGGTGTTTATCTTTTGAAAAACGAATGTATATTTGTACACATATTATATATTCATAAGCAGAATATGTATGTAAACATAAATAGCTGTAAAGAATATAAAACTTTTATTCTACAATTACAAGTATATTGTTGGTATTTGTAAGTACAATTGAATTAAAAAATATAAATAAACTTACGTAGTTTTTTATTAAAAGAGCTTGTTTTATTCTTCAACAAAAATAAACAGTTTTTTTTCTGAAGGAACGCTTTCAGTATAGCTTCCAAATAGAATAAATTACATTAAGTTTTTTATTTAAATATCTATAATTAAAGAATAAATAAATATCTGTCCCCAATTAGCAGCTTCTTTTTATAGTTTGTATAGGGATTTTAATTTAATGAGATGCAGATCAATTGAATTGTTTTATATTTTTACCCTCCTTACCCCTTATTGGGGTTACGGTATTGAGTATTTTGGTGAAAAATGGCAGATTGGATGATATCAATATTTTTAAATCTCGACGCTAGAATCTCTTACGAATTAACTTTTTTTCTGGGACCACCACTTGGGTTGTTTACTTAGCCGGTGTTCAACAGCTTCAGTTTGAATGTTTTAGAGTGTACATATAAATGATAATAATAAGTAATATAAGTGTACATTATAGAATACAGGATGTTTCAATATTACTGGACACTATTTTAGATGCATGTTTTCTAACGTAAAACTATCACAAAAGTTCGTATACATATCCATATATGTCCGAAAATAATTTATTGCGCGGCTTCTCAAATAAAACGAGGAAAATTATTTAAAATAGGAAAATAGGTTCGTGGATGCTACAATAAATAAACTAAAGTAACAAAACTAAAAAGGACAGAAAATTCATTAATTAATAATAAAGCATTTCTCATAGTACATCAATGAGTGTGAGGGAGTATATAAACATTAAGCAAAGTGAATAAGAAAGATACAATTATATGTTTTCTTATATGGAATTTTTTTGTAGATTCAGTCATACCTATAAACACATACAAGTATATAATAGTATCTTTCTTATTCGAGTTGCTTTTTTTTACTCTCTCACATTCATTTTATTCACATTCAAGTAAATATTTTTTTGTTCAGACATCTCAGTAATGAAATTTTTTGTTTATTTTGAGCAGAATATCTCACAGCTAAAATAGTATCATGTAATTTTGAAACATCCTATATGTATAATAATAATATAGTCAAGATATGATAACTTTGTTTGTGTCGAATTATTTAACAACATCACAAACATTACCATTATCATTATTGTACCAATTGATATTATTTAAATCATTATTATATTTTATCATTGGCATCCCTGTCACGTACATAACACGCTGATTGGCTCAAGTGACACTCAAATTCCAGACAATATGTATGCACTTTGAATGTGGCGTCATTATCATAATATGAAATATTGTTGATAATATATGAAAATATTATTAATAATAATAAACGACTGTATAGTATTATTGTATACACTTTCTCATTTTACTGGTTGATTTATTTATTCTGAATTTTCATGCTCTGCAAAAAGTGGAAAAGCGACAAGCCCATCGATTATAAAGTAACTGAGAACAAAATTGCTTAATTCCATCGTTATTTATTAATGTAACATTGTAACAAAACTAAAATGTTATTCTTATCAATTATTTTCTTCAGGGACTGATTGATTTCTTCTTAGATTTTTAGTGTCCTGACACTAAAAAAACCCTCTTATTGATACACTATATTAAAACATTTTAAACCAATTTATTACTCCTAATTAAATTTAAGCATATAGCTTATATATATTTTATATACTCGTATACTACTTTTTAAATTTCTTTATTTCCATACCCTACTCGATAGGTTAGATTAATTTTTGTTTATTCACGCATTACTATTTTGCACCTATCTAACGACACTTGAGTTTTTAAAATGAATATAACGATACCTTAACTGTCGAAATCCATCGAGTCGTTTGGAAGATACGAGGTAATAAAAAAATTTTCAAACAAATATACATACATACAAGCTATGCGCGAAAAATATAACCACTCCATGACAGTCGAATAAAAAGGATTCACGTGTTTATGAAAAAGATGCTGGCAAATTACGTTTGCCACTTTCAACACAACTAACCTAAAACCCCAGCGCTCAGATGGGTAAGCACTTTTTTTGCTCTTACATCTTCAAATTGGTAGTAACAATGCAACAACGATAAAAATTATATTCAAAAACGTTTTACAAAGTTTTCAGTGCATAGACAGACAGGCGGTTTTAAAACATAAAAAATGTTTTTGCTGTTTTAATTTATTGAAACATGAAAATAATTTGTATCTTTTAAAAATACCAACATTGTTGTTTTATAGAAGAAAACTAATTTAATTTACAATGTGAGTCATTTTTCATTGTGAATTACTAATAAATTACATGTATATTACAAGAATTACATTTTAATTAACACGCTAATTAAGAAAAAGCAAATATGAATGTGTTTACACTCACTTAATTTTAGTACCTAAGCATCACACCATATAGAATAATTGCAAATCCGTAACAACACCACATATTCGATTTTATTTATAACTTCTTGTTATAATAGTATATTGTGCAACAAGTTTCATGTATTGCTAATTACCGTTCCCAGATCGTTTCATTCGAAAAGCAGTTTCGATAAAATCCAGTAGGAAAGCGGTAGATTATTTCATAATTATCGCAAAACTTTTTAATGTTCGTAAAATCGTAAATAATTTTTTTTTTAAAGTAATGTAAAACTAGTTAATTTATACTTTTAGCATTTTTTGGATTCAAAATTGGGATCCAAAAGTGCAAAAATGGGATTCATTCAACGACTATTTTAATATTTTCTATGACATCGTTTGATTTCCTATATGAAGAAATCCTCTTACAAACGGTTTATAAAGAAAAATACGGTAGAGAGGTTGGATGAGAGGGATTGAAATCATAAATATGAAATCTGGGAACCTTGTTATCAACTACACACGAGAGAGTAAAGTGAGTGCTTTTGCCACTAAACTACGTAGAATATTCTCAAAATTTGCACACTCTTTTTTCAAATGCTTAAAAGTGCGATCGGTATATTTGGCGTAGAAAATAAGCAATGAGATATTTGTCGCATGTAAAACAGTGGGGCAAAAGAGCACACTTATCCTGCACGAGTAAAGAAAAATATAATAATAATTGTTGAATATTACGCATTGTTAATTGTTTATTGTCTACACCCACGGAAGTAGTTACTTATAAAATATCTTGACATCTTGTATACTGCATACATAGCCTTAATTAGTCATAATTTTTTTATAAGAAACAATTATTATTAGGTTGTATCACTTTTTTTATTCTTATTTTAATTAATTTGACATCCACAAAACTAATATTGTTTACAACCAACTATTAAAACTTTATATAATTTAAAAAAAAACATAATTAAAAACTAGAGAAAACTGTAAAAAACTTCAATTTGGTGTCACTGTGCTCTCTCGATAATTACTTTCCGTGTTGTGTGTGAGATTCGAGTTTCAAATATAATTGAAATAGGTGTGAATAATGATTTTCAAAAAAAGACAGAAAAAGTAGTTTCTGGAATCTGCAATGAGTTCTTTCCAAATATGTAACGAAAATAGCATAATACCAATATTAAATATTGATTTTACTATCGAAATAAATTAAACCATTAGCTACTTTGAAAATTTCGTTCAGAATTTGTGCTGAACGAACTTGCGGGAGGTCAGTTGCCCACTCAGCGTTCAAAACTCATCTTGCTCTTGTTAAACTTTCGCTTTCCCAATTTTTAATATTTTTTATACTTCTTAAAAGATCGCAAAGATTGTTTGTCCTTCTTACTTGCATTAGTTATAATACTTAAATTGGTGTTAAGGTTATTCAGATTGGATTATTTTTTTGATGACACTAGGTACTAGAAATTCACGAAATAACATTTCGATTGTACCATACCGCATGTCGTTCTTTCCGATGGTTTACTTCAGTTAGCCTGGAACCAGGATAGTCCCCTCTTCCCAACTGCACAGTATACTGTCAGTTTAAATCAAAATTCTCAAATTCGAATTCCATGGTATACTTAGTTTGGCTTTATTCATGAGATTGGAGGTCACAAACAGATTGACCAATTTCAAGTCTTTTGTTAAATAAATCCCTGCTTATTTGTACGAAAATTGAATTACGTATGATAATCCAACCAGTTATTTAAGGGAAGGCGGGCAGAATAATAATTCACTTCAGAAAACTTTTGAGTAGCGGAGAGCATAACAGCGTAGTTTGAGATACAAATAAGTGTTAGGCACTCTTTTATCACCCTTTTTTCAAGCGAGATTGATAAATAACTCATGATAACTCATTCAAATAATTATTCCTTTTTTATAAGAAACTTTAATCTTCCAGAGGTGGGTACTTATTTTTTTAACTACACAAATATTTTATGTCAAAGTGTTGTCGTCATTTCTGGAATGTTTTTGTTGGTATTGACGCTATCTGAATAAATCAAAACAGTTTGTAATTAATTGTTTTCTTTTTATAAATGTTTTTAAATGGATATATTAACAATAAAAAAAATAAAAGTGTACCTTCTTATATGGGTGTTCCATTAAGAAGATCCGCACTTTTTTAAATGTAGAAATCTAGTTCTTTTGTATTTGATAGAGTATGCATTAGCATTTTGAGACTCACCAGACATCGCGACGAAATTAATATTTCGCTAATCATTATACAGTACTATTCATATTTAGCTAATCATTACTACATACGTGTAAGTACTGAGTAATACATTCAAAGAAATAGGTCTTGTGCGCTCAGTACTAGCTACTCAACGTGTACCTTTTTCAGATTCTACTGTTCTTGGTTTGGTAAAAAATAGAAATCAACTAGTTCAGGAACTAATCAGATAGTACTATCATTTTTTAATAAACTAGATATAGTATCCTTTTCTACTTATACCGAGTTTAAATAATGTAAGCAAAAGATATCACACAAAATGAAATGAAATACTCGCACAAGTAAAAAAAGATGTTATCGATATATCATTACATAGATATCAGAATGCTATAAAACTTGACAATACTGTTACAAATGATAGCAGAACGCAAGTCGCCATTAACGTACCTCGCTATTTGGGACCTACTAGTCCTGTTTTCGTATATTATTACAAAATATATCCATTATATACAACTTGTTTAAGATTTAAGTTCAAACAATCTTAATGGAAAACCTTTTTTATTTATAAACTTTATGTAGTTACTCTGTGATGTGAGCACAATGTCTGATATTATTATTGTTATTTATGTTAAAAAGAAGTCTCTTAACTTTAAGTAACTATATCAAGCAACTTAACTTAAACTATTATTATGTTAATAATAAATTAGTATAATATCACAATGTAAATATAACATATTCAAAATGAAACGCGACATGTGCGCTCTAGTGTAAGAACTAACAAACAACGAACGAACCCGCCAATCGTTGTATGTCAACATTAATTCATTACAGACAGTTGCATCAAATGTATTTATTAACTAAATAAAAATTAGATACTTAAAAATCTATGTAATGTGTCTTTTAAAATAATAATGTTGTTTTTGATTAAATATTATTATAAAATAATTAAACTAACATACTATCATTTTTACAAAGACAGTTATTCTGCTGAGTTCCCAGACACAGTGATATGAAGAGAAACTATGGCAAATGAGCTAGTAGTAAGATTATAGCGGCTATAGACTTGGACTTTACACCCCTCGCGTCGGTTTGAAAAAATAAGCTAAAGAAAAAATCGGTTAAGCACTAGGAAGCATGGTTAAATCCGCTTTCACAAGGAAAAATCTGAAAAAAAAATTCGTCCACTTTTTGAATTTTAAGCTATTCAGGAACAGCAAAAGAGATTTGGCGTCGACAGATTTAAATTCCGCTAGATCGTTAACGAATGAATGTGTTAGTCTTCTGATAACAAGAGCTGGGAAGTGACACAGGAAATGAGTTACCGATTCTTTCTCTTCCTCATTGTAGCAGATTCGGTATTAATCGTGATGAAATGTCTAGTAATATTATCATTGTACAGTAATATTCGTTACCTCTATTTTCTACATCTTTTCGGAAGCTTTTTAGGATTGATTCATATAAAAGTAGCTTGCTGTTCGCTAATGAATACACCAGAACTTCGACATTTTTTAAATGCCCTTATGCTTAATGCAAAACAATTTATAAAAGCGTGGACGAAACTCATTATCAAATAATTAACAAATGTTCATATTACATTTTTATCTGATAAACTCTATACTAAGTTTTATATTTAAATATTAATTATTTAATAAATTCAAAAAAGGATGGTCAGTCATAGGGACCGTCGACGGAAGTGAAAAATGAAAACTTTGGAATAACTGGCCTTCGGCCTAACTGGAGCTTTCGGCCTGAATACCTGAATAATAAATAATAAATAATACCTCAATACTATTCAAATACCTGTTCACAACTGTAGATAAATATGGTGGGAGCGCATATAAATGTCTTTGAATAGTAATATGTAATGTAATATATAGTTTTTATTCGCTTCCACCATTTATTTCTACAATGTTTTAATTTTTTGGTGCGCAAGCTTCAAAAACATTTTGTAGTGGACCAAACTGTGAATCTAAACCATTCTCCCATCCACTTGAACACACATACAAACTTTCATCAAAATCGGTCGATTCGTTTAGGATGAGCTCAATTACAAACACGCGATGACGCGATTTCCATGATTTTCATTCATCCAAACGGTGGTCAATGTGCCAAAAGAAGTTTTCACTTCAAAAATATTGCTGAGTATCTTATAACCATTAACCCTTTTAAGAATTATTCGGTATTTAATTTGATTTACAAAATGTTTCAGATTGTGAGCTATGATATTTTGGAATTACTAAGTAATTTAGAAACACTTTTTTCATTTTCAAAATTTTTAGATTATTTTTAGAAACAAATAAAAAATAATCGATTCATCGACTTTCAAAAACATCGAAAATAAATAATCGGTTATCGAATGAAACCCATGCCCATTCCTAGTATGATATGTGCATAATATACAGGATGACAATATATAAAATGTTTATATACACAAATTATATTCTTTGTAAAATATAAATAATATGTTAAATAATATAATTGTTCTTTATTTGTATAAAAATGTATTAAATTTGATAAGAAGTCATCATCGCATCGTCTTCTTCCTGTCCAATAATAAAAACATGTGTACAAGTACAAGTCATTTATTATTATGTATATAAATTAGTAAGTTAATATTTTATTTCATTCATATTATTCATTTATATTATTATATTAATATATTACTTAAGTGTATTAAAAAGACCACTTTATATTATACTTAAATTAATAATAATTAACTTTTATTTAAAACGATACACATATAATTAAACTATTGTTTATATTTATTATATTAATTTAGTTTAGGTAGTTTTACAATTATTTGTTTATTAAGTTGACTTCTTTTGCATGAGTGTGTTATAAGATAAAGAAGTTGATATATTGTGAGAATAGAGAATAGGTATTTTATAATCTAAAATGGTGAGGCGTAATCAGAACTTTGCCGTATTAAAGCCAGAATATCGCAGAGCAGTGTGCTAGGACCTTTCTCTACTTGATCTAGAGTCTAGACCACTGGCAGACAATGGTTACTCTTTAGAGTAACTCAGCTTTGCAGGTAGAAGTGCATCTCACTTCAAGTGCATCAAGAAGTGCATCTCATGCATCTCACTTCGTAACAAATATACAGCAAATCATCCCTCTCACTTCGGAACATGCCTCTTTTGCTAACAGTCACTCAGAGTACAACAAAGTCAAAGTATGCGCAGCATGATCTAGACATCTGACTTACCAATTTAAGATTATTTCGCCATTGGAACCTTTGCTAATGACACAGTTATTCTAGTATCAAACGAGTATCCTTCAGCAGCGGCCAAATACCGCAGAAGAGGCTGGATTATTTCAACCTGGCTTAAAAGTGGAGAATTAAAGAATTCAAATACGTTTATGTTACATTTGTATTAAGGAAAGGCATCTACCCACCAGTGAAGCTCAACAACCTAGAAGTTCCACAAGCATCTTCTATATAAGGCAATACTGCAGTCCATAAAGACCTACGGCATTTAATTCTGGGAGACAGTCTCTCACTACAATGCCAAATTTTGCAGAGATTCCAAAATAAATTGCTGAAGACTATAAACAATGCACCTTGATTTGTTACAAATGAACAATTTTAGCATGACCTACAAATTAAAACAGTTAAACAGGAAATTCTGGAAATCCAAAACAACAGTTTTTTTCAATTATTTCAAATGAAATTAAGAAAATTGAAAAACCATTCTATCTAATTTGGATAATATGCCGTAGCAATTATATTATTCCATACGTGAAGATCTTGGTGTTCAGCGCCTTTGACAAAAATATGAGCATTTTTGAGAAATGTTACACAATATACCATTTATACCTTTTGTTAAATTTGTCAAAAAAATCTATTTATAATCAAACCCAATTAATTTTAAATCGAACCACATTTTATTTTGTATATATTGATTAAAACAGTGTCATTAATTTTAAAAGATACTGGTTTTCTTTTCCTATAATTTGTTTGGTCATTAAAACATATCTTTTTTGAAAAGATGCCGTATGAAAAATATAAACCTCTAGATGTCTATAAAATAAACTTTAAAGTTTAAGGAAGAACTAAATAAAAACAAAACGGTAGCTTACATTTCTTTATGCTAGACTTTCTTATTCATACAAAGAACCATTAGTTCGTTTTGTAACTTCTGGTTCACAATAAGTCTTTGTCGTAATGTCGATTTCAATGTATCTTTCGTTAAAATTTGAAAATGATCGAAAAGAGATGAAGAATTGTTTCTACCTTATTCTTGCAAAACAACTTTTGATATGAAGTCTCTATGGCAATTTCAGGCTATCACGTCACTTAGTGTTATTTTCCTTTCTTTCTATTTATACATTTAAATCTTTCATATTTTCGTAGTTATTGATGTTATCCAAAAATTGATTTCACACGGTGTATTCAAATTTGCGATGTCACACTAAGGCCCATTACAAGTTCAGCCAAAAAAGATGATAAATTTTCACGATTTGAATAAGATGAAACTACATGTAATCGGATTTAACAACTTAACAGACCGTGGCATTTTCAAGGTTTAATTTTCTTTGTGAATTGCTTTGCACTTCCACCAACATATATTTTACAAAGCTTTTAACCAAATATTTAAAATATAATAAACCATAAAAATATTAAACCATGCATAGCCATTACGAAAGTAAACAGTTTCTATTCAAACATTTTACGAACTGATAGAGATAATACTCAACAAAATTTAAATTAACACTTTATCAAAAATTGCAATCAGCAGTGGGTATTCACTTATTTGCATTTCAAGCTCGAGTTGGAGTTTCGCTATAATCTCAAACGTGATAGGACTGAAAGTAAAGACTTTAAGGTAAAAGTCCTTGATACGTTAACTTGTTTCACACTTAACTAAGTTTTTGTCACTTAAATTAAAAAATATTTTAAACGTTTTCATTTAAGAAATATCAATAACGGTGTTTAAGAATTAAATAAAATATCTTGTGTTTTTATTATACCAGTCAATTAACACCAATTTTTAATTAAACAAATGATTCAGACCCCACAAGTAATAATCCTTGATAATTCGATAATTCGTTGATAATTTGATAATCCGTAAAAAATTAACGAACTTTCAAATTTACTCTTAGGTGTTATGCAAGCAGCCTTTTCTAAGCAAGTCTCGAAAACGTAAAGAGAACCTTATTGATGACGGTCCTAGAGTTGTTGATTTTAATTTGCTAAAACGAAGCAATACTTTTTTAACATCAACAGATTGAACTTAAGTTCAACATGGTTATTCAAGTTTTCATTCTATTATTAAAGAACTTATTCTTGAAAATACTTTTTTTCTTGAGCAAAACGATATAAAATATACTTATAGCAAGATCAATTTCTTGGCGTAAGAAATGGGTTTTTTGTATCTAGAAAAAGTGTTTTATTGTCTCGAGAAAAAGTGTTTAAATTTCAGCACATTCTATGCAAATTTTTCGGTTATTAATTGCAAAAAGGAATCGGAAATGGACTAATTAGATAATTTTATGAACACTTTTGGTATAAAAATGCCAAATTAATTCTTTAGATTGGATTCACTTAGTTTACGCAGCTTTTTCATGGCAGTTTTATTATTCGTCAGAACATATACTTAACTGATCACAAAAAACATTTATTTTAAGATTTATAATAAAACTATATTTTGGTTATAAAATGTTTTTTTTTATTCAACTATTAAAAATAGGTTATTTCTTCACAAAAATTTTATATGAAAAACATGATTAGATAACTGTCTATTAGTTGCATTCATCTTGTCGTTTTAGTAATCGAATGACAGTCAAAGAAGCCGCCGACATTTAACCAATCGATTGGTCCATACCAATACCTACATAATCTATCTATACATGTTTTAAAAGAGTTAATTCTTTTTAGTAGGTTTACAATCTTTTGGTTATTAATTTGTGTAGTTGTTATAATATCCTGAACACTAAAGAAGCTGTATTTGAATATGTTGATAGCTAACATTAAATATCATTTACATACAACACAGAATCTTTTTTTTCTAATTTAGGGATCAAAACGCGGTGTGTGTATTTAAATATTAGGTAGTAATTGAGAGAAGAGCGGATTCAGAGAGAGGAAGTCGTGGTAATTGTTTCCTCTCGTTGCTAGAATGTGCAATTTATGAATATCTAGATAGCTCGCGGCTTGAGAGTCTCAAATATTTCGACTAAAATCGTATGAAAGGTATAAATAATATAATACACCGAAAAAATTTATTCATGCAATATCTCATCATCCATGAAGAAGTCTGATTTAAAGCTGTATGAGCCGGGTAGTGAGTTTTCAATTTTGATGGTTAATTATGTTAATTATAACTATAACGATATAAGACGAAAAGTAAGAATTAAATTTTTCAATATTTAGCGTAATTTTCAAAATATTGAATACTAGCTTGTTACCGCACGTTTCACTGGGCTTAAAATAAAAACCTCCGCTTTATAGCCTCCACCTCTCTTGACCTCACGTATCCTCCTTCCATAACACTTTGTTTTCCACAACAAAAATTTACGTAGTTTTCATGTTTTTAGAGTGTAAAATAGCCATAATTCATTGAGTATGTCACAAAAGATGGCCATGAATTGTTTCACATTTACTATTTTAAATTTTTACAGAAATCTTTAATGCATGGTTCAAAGTGATGACCATAGATATAGCAGTAAAATGTACGATTAAATTTGATTTTTTTTTTTAAATATATCTTTATAAATTATAGCTTATGTGTTCTTCTGATGTATGAGCTACATGATTGTTTAGTTTTATTCAAATCCATTCATTAGTTTTTGCGTGAAAGCGTAACAAACAAACAAAGAAACAAACAAACAAACAAACAAACAAACAAACATTCTTACTTTCATATTTATAATATATAGGGATTGAAAATATTGTTCAATAATTCAGCATTAAATATTTCGAAAACAAAGGCAGATATCGAAAATTTTATTCTTATTTTTCGTCTTCATCATAGTTTCAAGTAAGATAAAAATAATTTCAACTCTGAATATGCCCTGCTAGTATTTCCCTTATATGGACGGAGACACTTGATTTTTTCTTTTCTATATCATTGCTAATATGTTTACTTTCAATTAGAAAGTTTTTTTAAAATTTGTTTTCATTCATTCCAAGTGAAAATTATCAAAAACTTTCAAATTTGTCGTTTTTTGAGATTTCTCCATAAAAGCAATGTATTTTCTATTGATTTTTAATGCTTTTTTTCTTAAAAATTTACATGGATACCTAAGCTTTTATTTAAGCTAATTTTAACCTGATTTTATTTGAGTAAAAAACTACCTATAAAAAATGTTTGATCCTGTAAATCAAACACTGTCCATACGTCATGCGCATTCGACCTTAATGATTAAATGAATATTTATCCAGAAATCTTCAAATCGCTGTGTAATGAAGCTTTTTGTACAGGATTGCTACTCATATCTCAAAAACTATTTTCCCCATTTTTAAATGAATTAAATTTTTTAATTTTTGGATAGTTTAATTAATGGGTAGTTTCTGAGGTATTTAGGATCGGTATCATTTAAAAAATAATTTACTTATTCGTTTAATAATAAAATGTCGTAAACAAACATAAAACAGGAATTAATTAATAATAAGTTTTATAAGAACACTCAATTTTGGTAAACGGAATAGTCTTCTCAAAAAAAATTACTTCCTTGATATAAAAGTCAATGATTAAGAATATACCCGAATGAACAGTTTTTGTGCTCCTAAATATGCCAAATAAGTAGTAAATTATACGCCTTGCACTGTCCATAAAACTATAAATTGGGATGCTAACTTACAAATTTTACAAGCATACAGGCAGTTTTATGACACATAAAGATACTTTCACCTATAGGGAAAAGGCTGATAGGGTTTGAACAGATAACTTTTCTTTAAACATCACTCAAGGACCACTCAAATGAATCGATCATTATTTGGTTTATTACTCCAATCATCTTAGGATTTCATCCCGGAATCAAACGGAATAAGCTAGATTTTTCTACAAAATTTTATTTTGATAGTACAAATGTGGTCTCAAACGTCACATAATGTCACTTGTGTGCGTCTTTAGATATTCAAGGTCGAAGGTAGCATAAATGAATTTTTTGAGAATATATTGTTTCTTTGCCTTCAATATTAAGATTTATTATAAACTTTTTTTTGTACGTTGAATCATATGTGACTTTTGAGCCAACATTTGTACTAGCAAAACAAAATTTTGTACAAAAATTCAGCTTATTCCGTTGGATTCCGAGGTTGACCACTTTTTTTGACTAAGATTATCGGGTTATATTTCTTATTCAATAATTTTGTTCAGCTTAAAAGTCTGTTCAGTGTAAATTTATATCTGTATAAGTATAGCTCTACATAGTAAGAAAGAGTGTGGGGGAGCTCGAAAAGCATAAAAATTTACAGTTTTCTCAATAAATTTACAGTTTGAGGATAAATGTTTCACGCTAGCGTTCTTTAAAAAATGAATTCTATTGGGAGCTCACATTATATCCAACTGACGTGCAGCGGCTAAAAATGTTAAAGTAGTTGCATATGAAGTTGCACATATATTATGTCTAATCCAGAAGTAAGCATATTGTATACTTATACTGAATACAAATTTTCTTTTGCAATTTTTTAGACCTTTACTTTAATATCCAAGTACTTTATTTTCACACTTCAAACAAGTACCTACGTATATACTTGAATTATTTTTGTGGTTTACACAACCGTGAATGAATAAAAAAGTATACCTTTTAAATAAAAAAAAAGGTTTTTATTTAGAAATAAATTCTTTTATATTTATCATTTTGTAATTTATAAAATACTTTGTTTACTTTCTTTACACTAAAATTACATCAAATCGAAATATCTTAAGAAAAAAAACGCATGAGCAGCAGAACTCCACCAAAAAGGTCATAGTGCGCCCTCATTAGATTGAAATGAGACTTTTGACTTGTGACTGGAGAGTTAACATAACCAAAAGGTATTTAATATTAAGTCAATTCACTTCTAGCTTGATTAAGCGACACTATAGAGGTGCGAAAAACCTAAAAATCCGTAAAAAGTTTAGGGAAATATGATATTTTGATATTAAAAACGGGAATAAGTGCTGCAAAGTTGACTCCCAGAAAAACTTACCTAGGTATAAACCTAATCTATCGACGTTTTCAATTAGAAAAAGCTATACAGAGCCGTAATCCCATAAAAACATCGAAAAACGCGGCTTCCTACTGGAAATGGCCTCCTTTGCGAAATGATTACCGAAGTTTATTCAATAGGTTCGTCCCAGAAGGTATATAACTTTACATAGTGATTTTTGTTTGAAACATTTTTTTGTAAACCGAATAGTTTAGACAGTAAATGATAGCAAAAATCTAGGTTTTTGTGCGTTTTTTTATTCCATTTGAACACAAATGGCCTTTATAGATAAACCACTAAAACCACAAAACCATTTTTTTGGATTTATTGGAAAATTTTTTTCGAAGACTGCCCAGATTTCGAAGAAACAATTATACGAAATAACAATTTTGATACGAAAAAACAAATTAACCCTCTAAGGGTTATAAAACGAATCTATAATACGTGTCAGCTCCTCCCGTTGACGATTGATATAAGATGTAAGTTTATATTTCGAGGAATGAACTACTAAAAGAAAGATTAAATCTTATGTACC
Source organism: Chrysoperla carnea (assembly GCF_905475395.1). Taxonomy (NCBI): domain Eukaryota; kingdom Metazoa; phylum Arthropoda; class Insecta; order Neuroptera; family Chrysopidae; genus Chrysoperla; species Chrysoperla carnea. Next base: position 60,928,297 of record NC_058339.1, read on the forward strand.
GAATACACACACATATTATAAACAGTTTTTTTTTTGGAACATCTTTGCTACTTTAAACTCTGATAATGGAAGTTATATGATACATTATCAGATTTTTAATTCAAAAAAACTATACCTACTTATAAAGTATACCTAAATGTAATAAATATTTATCTCAAATACATTATTAATCGATCAATCAATTTCAACATAGGCCAGTTGTCATGAATATGTATCTATCTATACATATATACATAGTTGGTAAAAAATTAAGTCTACCAGAACAAACTACCAGAACGCCTTGTGGTTCGTTTTCATAAATATTTTCACATACATTAACTCTTTTATTAACTCTCCGCACATTTATTAACTTTTAATGAGCGGTACGTTCCTTGGGTACCGATTTCAATTCCCCCCGTAACAACCAAAATTAATTTATATAATCGTGATGAAATGGCATGGAGTGCATGGAATATGCATGAAGAAGGTGCACCCAACCTCTTAGTATAATTGAGGAGTTGATAAAATCGGCAGAAAAAGTGGTGGTACAATGGGTATCAGGCTTCCGAGTGAGAGTATGAACTGCTAAACGTGGTCTTACTTATTTAAGTCCTTACTCCTTACTTCATTCGAATTAAAGAAACTTTATTTTTTACCATTAAATTAAGTTTTTAATTATTTATTATTAAATTGAACGACATGGCAAGGGCTGGATTTAGATTTTGGAGGCCCTGATGCCAACGTTTGGTTTAGGCTCCTCAGACTTTTTAGGTATAAGTAAACTCAAACCGGACAACATGCATCCTATTCAGATAGATAAACCTACAGTTAGACAAATGGAAATAGACTGAGAGAATTTTAGTTTCTACCATCATAATTTATTTCAAAGCCGTACTTTTAGATTAAATTTTATATATTGCTAATATGCAATCTGCTGAATTTTTTAAATTATCAATCACTGTCCTTTTTTACATTTTTATTTCTATAACGATTAAATGTTTCTTAAATGTGTAACGTCTAGATCCTGCCTTAGTCGTTGAGAAGGAACTGAAATCGATAAGAATGAAAAACATAAACTAGAACGTTATAAATTTTATTGACGAATAAAAATTTTATTAGATAACATGTAACCATCTAAATATAATAGAAACAATTACTTCTAATATGGTAGAACATATAACTTCTCTGTTAATTACTTGGATAATTAATAGAAAATTTATTGTTGTGTACATATGCGTGCATGCATAACGAAAAATGTTAATTTCAAAGGCACACATCTTATTTAGGTATTGAATTGAATCTTCGAGTTTTCCGGTTTAAAACTCCCCTAGAATTCATAACTGACAAACATAAGACGAACACTTTAAATTAGAAAGTTCTTCTTTATAACATGGTAAACATTTTTTGTAAACCAAATAGTTTAGATAGTAATTGATTTCAAAAATACCATATAATATCATATAAGAAATTACACATCATAGCTTTTTGCGTGTTTCTTCATTTAATTTGAACAAATTTGGTCTTTATAGAAAAATAAACCACCTTTATGGGAAAAATTTTTTCGATGAGTGCCTAGATTCCGCAGGAGGCATACAAAAAAACAATTTTTGGGGAAAACTCTGCAGTCTTTTTTTGCCTAAACTGTACGAATTGTGAAAAAATGTTGCTTTTTTTAATCAATAACAACTCTCTAATTTAAAGTATTAACCTATCTGTTACCAGCTATTAACTACCAAGAAATAGGACAGGGAACAATTTGAATTTTAAAGAATAGAATTTAGATGAACAGAAATGAGTGTTTTCACTCAGGCCAATAAAATAATGTTAACTGATAAATAAATATTGTTTCTGATCAGAGGAAAAACCGAAAAAAAAAATAAAGCAAAAAAAAAAAACTTGCATCAAAAATGAAAAACAATAGGTACATGAATCTAAAAAATATATCATGAAATTTTTTAAATCAAATATTATTGTTAATTAACTTTTTATTTTTTTTCAATAAATTTATAAATTTGTTACTCAACTAAACGTTAATTTAATATCAATTTAAATGGATCTATCGTCAGCATCTTGAAAACAATCGAACCAAACCTGATTTAGATAAGTATATGTTTTTTCTCAAATAATATATATATTTAAAGTAAGAAACTCTATAGTAATCTCTATAAGATTAAAACATAAGAAAAAAAAAAGTTCCATCCCTTATACCTAAACGGATGTATACTTTCTACTTTAAACCACTTAAGTAGTAGCTTCATATTTTATTGTATAATCAGGGCTCAAAACTGATTAACCATAGCTAAGTAAAATTTTAATAATTTTATCGTTTAAATAAAAGAATTATTACATATTTAAAAAGTATTTACAATAATTTAATAAAAATTTTACACTTTAATCTTCTTGTTAGAAATATTAAATTTAACTGTTAATTGTTAATCCACTGTTAAACATTACACGTATATTTTTATCTCCAGGTCTATCCTTTAATCTATAAATTTTACTGCACTTCAATTACCTACCTAAATTTTATAAAATTTGATAACTAATTTTTTGCTATAAGATTAAAAACTTCTTGTTTTAATAATCTTTTAGTAAAATTTTTACTTTTAAATCTTTATTTTATCAACAATATATTAAATTATGGTTCAGTATCTGGATAAACTTGGATAAATCATTTTATCCTGGCTAAGAGAAATATAAACTGGCTGGTCTACTTGAGAATCGGTATTATCTCCTAAATAATTTGCAATTCAACACACAGCAATCCGTTTATGAAATATACAATCATGATAATAAAATATTAGAAATACCATTAGGTTAATATAAGCGATAACAAATAAACAACGAAAATAATAGAAATGCTCTAATTATTGTCACTATTTATTAACACAAGAACTTACCAAATATTGAATCATATTAGACAAGTCTCTACTCCAAAACCTTGGTGAGAATTGATTTTGTTGTCACTCGTAACCTTTTAAGGGATTTTTCAAAACACATTTCAAGCGAACAATCATTTTTAATCACGGTTTGGTCGAAATATAATGATTAAAATTTTATTTTCTGAAATTTAAGCGCCATTTATTTTAATATACAAAACTAAAAAATACACTCAATCCAGGACTCGAACCTGGACTTCTTGGAGTCATTTCTGGAATGAATCTTGAATCTCTCATTGGATCGAGTGTATTTTTTTCAATTCTCTTTAATTAAGATTATTAGACAAGATATTTGTCAATATTTAGTTCACGCTGTATGTATCATATTAAAATCGTCAATTATAATCGAGAGACTTTGATGTAAATGAATATCGTATACATGATTAAAAGAAAACAACACAAAAAATAATAAAACTAAAAATATTTGATAAAACCCATATGGGTTAATTTCATTTCATTTACTTAATTTAAATTTAAAACCGTGGTTAATTTTTTGCGCTAAGGGCGGGTCTTTCTTCCATAGAACGTAAGTGGCGCTTTATTATCTTGTTTCTACCTTGGAGGGACCTAAAAAAATCTCAGTTTTGATTCGATTTCAATTTCGCAATACTTATAATTTAATCGTTTCTATCAGTCTTGGTTAATGGGAACGTCGCTCCGAAATAAAAACCTCTGTTTAAGGAAGAGAAAAATACCATTAGGCAGTCTCTTAGGATGAGCAACACTTGACCATTACTGCGCATATAAGTTTTTTTGCCGAAATTTTTTTCACATTCGTCTTTTTGTTTTCTAGATATCTTATCTTCAAACAATAATTTCGTATCTACCCATCACGAGGGACAGTGCTGTTCTGGTACCTCAATTTCAAGATTTCGAAAACTAGATTCTAACATCCAAAAACGATATACATAGGATACAGAATGAACTTAAATCTCATCATATTTTTGTAAAATGATGAAATCGTTTAATACCTACTTTTATACAATAATAAATTATAATTAATAACATTCAACATTTTTTAATTTTTGAAAAATATGCGTTTCCAATTAAATGCGGTCCATCCAAATTTGTATAAAACTAGTGGAATTAAAATTAAAAAAATTTGTATTTAGTAATTAATTGGTAATAAACAAGTAATAAATAATGACCTTATTAATCTAGTAAATTATTTTTCAAGTAGGAGGCTTTGTAGAATTCCGTAGCAAAAGGTAGACAGTTCTTCGATTACCTACATATGATAGTACCTTCGTGAAAGAATATTTTATAAGCTAACTTAATGTACAAACTTGGTTTATTCCAACTATGTTAATTTAAATATATTTTTGTCTTTTCAATTTTGAGATTTAATGTGTTTGTAATTTATTTTGAGTTGCAATACACTAGATGTGCAATAGAAATAGGTTTATATAAATCTAGCCTTCATCTTAATCAACCAATTTTTAAAGGTTTTCGTCATATAGGAGAAGTTTTATAAAGAATTTCGAGCGATACCATAAAAAATATTCGCCTAATCAGCAGCAGACCTAATCGTTGTATTTTTTTCAATTAAAATTAGTTCATGTAACGTGTTTATCAAATTCTCGATTTTTCGTTTTTTTTAAACGCATTATGGAAAAATGCAAAAAATCGAGACTCAATTTTTATTTTGGAATTTAATAAAATCGTGTTTATAAAGTAAATTTGATTCAAAACACATACAAATCGGGTTCATTCAACGATCGGGTGGCTAGTTTTCGAGATAACGACTCGACCAAAATCACGCTTAAATTCGTTTTTCTTAGAAACTACTCGCTCAATCGTCAAAAGAACATGTTTTTGAACTTTTTGGATCCCATTGCGAAAAAAATTGCAGAAAAATAAAAATCATGAGGTCATTTTGACAAAAAAATTGCGTTCATTTAATAATTGAATTGATATTTTTTGAGATATACTTCAAAATTCCAGATGATAAGCGATTGCTAGTATCGATTTTATGCCATTACTTAGAAAATATTTGTTTAACAACTTAGCAAACTGGAATTCCTTGACTTCTGGGTCCTAATTACTAATAACTAAAGAAAATCCAATATGCGATCTCAAATCATATTTTCATTTTAATAATAAATAATTTCTGCAATTTTATTTATAATGTTATTTTGGTGAATTGTGCAATTTTTTAAGTAAAAATGCGAATCTATGGCTTTTTGAACGACTGATTTGGTAACCCTGAATAGATCAATGAGGTCATTAAATATTGAAATAAGAGATAGGATATGCTGTGGAAATGAAGAAGAAAACTGTTGAATTTTCTACGAAATTAGTTGTGAAAAGAATGATATTTTTGTAATAAAACCTGCTCATTGGCTCAGCGAGTAAAGACATCACCATCTTTAAACGTCGTTGCTTGAATAAGAACGAAGTAACCGAACCCACCCACATCATAAAAATTTAATTATATATTGAATGTATAGTTTAACATAGTAAAATAAATCAAGATTAAAAAAAATTGTGTGCATGGTATCTGTTATAGATACATATATTTAAAAACGGAGGTTAAACCCCATTATTATTATTATATTTTTGTTTTACATGAATTCCATTCTATATTTTAATTGATTAAACGTCAACATGAACAATCAATGCTCAGAATATTTTTTGTTATAATTCAGATCAAATATCGTTGTATCGATGTATTTGATGAGGTACCAATATAAATAAAATGTTTCTAAATAAGGTTAAATATTTGTTTCGTGTGAAAAATGTCATTAAATGTCATAAACTATAAAGTAAACCTCTATAAGTTTGAAATTAATTTACTAATATAATTTTAATTGAGTTTAATTGTATTGTGACCCACAGGTCATCTTCGTTGGACTATGTTCAATTTGTAAATTAATGAATGAGTTATATATTATTATTATACAGGATGATTTATTTAAGTAGTTTTTACCCTTGTACCTATTTCGTAATGAAATGAAAAATCGAGGAACTCAAAAAAGACGTATCGGTTCATTTTAAGGAGGAACCAAAATAGTTCTTATACTTGTAGTTTCTCATGGTCAAACTGGGATCAACTTTGTTTCTTTTAAATTGGAACTATATATTTTTTGTAGGTAACTCTGTTTTTTTTTTTTGCCAAAAAAATCTATTTAAAAATAAAACTATTAGATCTCTAATTTCGTCACCTAGTTTTAGGAGTTTAAGTCTTAAAACTAGAAGAATACTACACACATACATAACTGATAATCCCATGCATACTATAAAATCTAATGTGTGCCCTCGTGAGTAAACAGTGATGTTGACAAAAAAATCTTTGAAACAAAAGTTGTTTATTTTTAAACTTTTGTTCTATCTCTAACGGTTACAAGATAGAGCGTATTGACCTATGTTGCTCATTTACGAACTCGACCTCATTTACGCCCTGAGTATGCTATAAAAATTTCAGGTTGATATCTTTTTTCGTTTTTGAGTTATCGTGTTCACAGACGGACGAACGGACAACCAAAAATGGAATAATTAGATGATTCTATGAACATACAAAAATTTTTTTCGTAGCATCAATATTTTTAAGCGTTACAAACTTGGGACTAATATACTATGTATATTTCATATATACATGGTATAAAAATGGAATCTTTTTAAACTGAAAATACCTAGTGCCAAAAATTAAGGACTAGGAAAAAGAACAAAAGTTTTGTGTTAGAAATTTTTTTAAATCGCGCTGTATAGTTCTAAAAGATACTTACACTCTGTATATAAATTCATTTAGTTACCTTATTCATATGCTGTTGCCTTTACTAATATTAAATACATTTATTAGAGATGTTATTTAGGTGCCTATAACTGTTGTTACGTATTAAATTCATTAAATGTGTTTCATTTCAATCTTAGGGTGCAGTACTCATCGTTAAGTTTTGTTCTTTTAGAGAAAAAGTACATGTACACGTATACCTACTTGTCGCAGGGATTTTACTGAAAAACATTTTTGTTTATTCGCTATTTTGAATAATTATACCATGTACCTATATATGAAATATACATAGTATATTAAGTTTAGTCCCAAGTTTGTAACACTTAAAAATAATGATGTTAGGAAAAAAATTTTGAAATAGGTGTTCATAAAATCACCTAATTAGTCCATTTCCGGTTGTCCGTCCGTCCGTCCGTCCGTCTGTGGACACGATAACTCACAAACGAAAAAAGATATCGAGCTGAAATGAGGACGTAAAAAGTGAGGTCAAGTTCGTAAATGAGCATCATAGGTCAATTGGGTCTTGGGTCCGTGAGACCCATCTTGTAAACCGTTAGAGATAGAACAAAAGTTTAAATATAAAAAATGTTCCTTATCAAAAATTAAACAACTTTTGTTTGAAACATTTTTTCGTAAACATCACTGTTTACCCGTGAGGGCGCCAATTAGGCGGAAATTTTATAATATGTACTATACTTGATTATTAGTTATGTGTGTGTCACATGTTTGTATGCGTAACGTGATAAAGAAATAAACACTGACTTTGCATGGTATTTCAACAATTAACTCAGTCAATTGTTTGTTTTCACTTGTTTTTTATACATTATTTTCTTGTTTGTAATCAAATCTTGCAAGTTAAATTTGACCTGGTTAAACTTCCCGGTTTCCGATTGAGCTGAAATTTCGTAAGCATATGAAAATCGAATAGAAATGCGAGTATGTTATAATTTTCCCATCGCTATCACGATATTTGATATATGTATATGAACGTTTTTAAGTTTTAAATTAGAAAATTTAAATAAAAAATAATTTTTTAGGGATATGCTTTTATTGTATTCAAAAGTAGAAAATAATTTTTCTTAGTTGCCACATCATTCATGAATAATGTGTCTCATTAGAATGATTGAATATGATAGCGCTACGAGACATCCTTGATATTTCAATCTTTGATGGGATCCAGCTTATACAATGTATAAATGGATACCGAGGATACAGAGTATCTGGATAACCGAGCTATATTGGGTATTTTTTGACTTAAAAAGACAAAAATTTTTCACTAATACGGAATCATTTAAAATGTTTCCACACAAATATCAATTTGAATGTCCAAGTAATGTACTTTATTTTATCGCCAATAGATATCAGGAATAGTCATATTTTGCAGTCAGTTTTTCCCGAAAACACGCATAAAACGACATCTTAATTATTTAACATTATCTAAAAATTAAACCTAGCTAGATCGTCGCCCCAAAAACATATTGTATATTGATTTTCATGAAAATCATTGGAGCCGATTACGAGATTTCTGATATATGTTTTTTGATCCCGAGTCAAAGACAAAACGAAACATCATCTCCATATTATAGTGATCACTTGTGTATTTTAGTTTAACAATACCAGAGCAACTATTACCACTTCGATGGTAGCCAAAGTCACAAGATACTTGAAAAGTAAGACGAGAGTGTGGTGGTGAGTACTTCACTTCACAACTAATTTTTTGCGAGTATTCTCGGTGAGGATACTGTGCGATAGTATAGATGGGTGGTATTGTTTTATATTTTGTATGGTATATTACCTTATTTTACTATAAAAATTGCATTAATGTCAATCTAAGCAAAATACAAAAAATTTGTTAGTAACAGCTACTAATGTGGTGATCACTGCGATATAATATAACATGATGAACCTTTACGAACAAATTGAGATTACTTTTAATTTATCAAATTTATTTTCAACGCTAAGAAAATAAAAAATATAAAGTAAGTAAGTATGCAAGCAAGAAATCAACCACCGACTGTTGGCTAGTTGATAAATGACTTTAAAATTATAAATACGACACCCACTGCAGTATCCAAGTTCAGATATTTCTGTACTTGACCAGTTTTTTTAAATTAGCTATAAACAACTTATTTATATTAAAAAAACCCACTGTATTTCTTTTAATAAATAAACAGAAGATGTTTTTTCTTCTTGGCTGTGAGTCTGATATTAATGTATACAATTTAAACACATATAAATCTCAAAAAATTTATATCTTTGCACTTTTTTTAGTATTTAATTTATAAACTTTGATATTTTAAAAAATTTCATATTATAGGAAGCAATAAAGGTTTTCATTGAAAATTATCACGTTTAGACATGAAATACCATCATTATGAAGCCACAAAATAACAGAAACAACTTGAAAAAGTATAATTTTCTGCAATTATCCAGGCGATTGGGTAAAAGCATGGGAAATTCGTGTAAGTTTCTAAAAACACTACTTATTTCTTTGTACAAGGTTAGGTTAGGTTAGGCTAGACTGGTTGTCCTGGGACGGACACACTTAGACCATGGGGTTCCTGGTACGAAGTATGATTAAAGTTTTCACAATAAATTCATGTGACTTACTCTTCCGATTATCGATTATCGAATATGCCAATAGATCGTTTGGCAAATAGATATTTCCCGCCCTGAAATCAAATAAGACACTTATGTCCTACCGCACGGTATAAGCGATTCTACCCTACCAAATATCATCAAAATTTATCCATACGCCGTTATCTAGCCGTGAAAAACAAGCAGACAGCGCGAGACAGCAGTTATAATATTAGTATGAATTGAATTAATAAAGTCGAAACTAGGTTCAATAATCTATATGCATGGATAAAAATGTCGAACTTTGGAGATCAAATCTCACTAATATCAAACAATTTTTGTTTGATTTTCCAGTCGAAAAGCACTTGTTTATTATTTCCATTCTGTTTTAATAAGTCGTGTGAAACCTAGTTATTTTAAGGGCCTTTCTATTTCTTTCCATTTTATATTTTGATATGATAATATTAAAAGTTAGATAAAAAGAACCATTTAAATAAATCAAATTTTTTAATTTGTTTCTGGAAATTAATGAAGAAAGTAAAACGCTACAATAATAACAGTTCAAAAATAAAGTGAGTAATAATTTTCTCACAATATTAAATTTTTATGTAGCTTATTGTTTAATAAAATTTATTCGGCAATAAAAAACAGATTGAGTATACGCGAAAAAAACATGAAATAAATCTTATTTACCTTCTTTAAAAAGAGTTTCTTCCTTCATTGTATCAAAGTTAACTGGAATAATCTGGAAACTACAATTGATGATATCAAGTTCTCCAAATTACGGTTTGTGAATGGTTAATTTGATTTTAAATCAACTATGTTTTCCAAGAGCCTCCACCATTATTAATATACTTTATATATTAGGTATTCTGCGCTTCCACCATAATTTTACTCCGTAGTGCATGCATGATATAAGCGAAACGTCAAAAGACTTGCAACGGAAAATTTTAGAGCAATTTTCGCAACGATTTTTTTATATTGTCTGAAATTTTTCTTTAATATGGGTATACAGTCTATATACATATCCGATATACCCATCCATAATATTTGTTCTCAAATTTTCTTATTTTTAAAAGTAAAAAAGTTCAAAATAAACAAAGCAAGACTAACTGCACTCATTATTTTTAATTCAGTTGTGCTCTACCCTGAATAGAGCCAATAGCTTTCAAGGCAATAAAAAGTAATGTCTAAATTTTCAAAGGGCTGCCTATTCTGTGTTTTAAGATAAAATCAAGAATTCAATCTGGTATGTAAAAGAATCCAATATAATCAATACATATTTAATCATCCATTAAGCAATGTTATGTTTTACATTATTTTTTTTAAAAAAACATTTTAATTTATAGATTGCATCATATAATCTTTTATATAAACATCAAATAGCATTGACTGAAAATACTATTATACATAATAATATCAGTAAATATAATAATAATAATATCTACAAATAATATACCTACAGTGCACGACATATTTAACGTTTTACTCAATTCTTGTAAAAAATGGAACATTTTTTAAGAGACTTAAGTGGCAAGTTAAACTGTTTCAATTTTTTAGCGGTGTTCATCTGGAAAAACGAAATAAAAAATTACATAATATCTATATGCTTTTGAAAAGTTATAATTTTTGCTAGGAACTATGCCAACTTCCAACAGTTCGTGCATGGAAACTAGCAGAAAATATACACAAGCATAACTAGTTACTTTGTAATTATCCGTACAATTCTTATTGCTTCAATATCACATTCTGAATCTAAATTGACAAATACTGCTACTTGGAGTTCGAAACAGCAATAGGAAAAAAAAAGAACTGTTTGGAATATAGGGAAGAAAAAAAGTATGTGAAATATCGTTCATCGAATCACTTTTAGTTTAAAGGGGATTTTTTGTGAAAGAGCTAGGGAACACCCAAATGATTAAGCGGCGGTACCATTTTTTTCTGCATCTACCGTTTTTAAAGGGTTTTCTTCATATTAGATTCTGATCGATACCATAGAAAATCGATTCATAGAAAATCGGTCATTAAATAAATACAATTTTTATGTTTTTTCCCTCAAAATCACATATAAATACCAAGTTTTATTCAATTCCATAACAAAAAGTTGTTTATGAATTATTGCATTATTCAAAAAGAAAAAAATCTTTAAGCTTCATAAGAATATCGCGAATATTTTGTCTTCAATTGTGATCAAATTGGGTAAGTTGTTTCTAAAATATGGCTTGCAAGGGGTAGAAGAAGAAAATCCCAAAAAATGTGTAAATTTGTCATTTCTTATTTAAATAAAACTCAGTATAAATGTAATTTTAATTGAAAAATACATATATCGGATTTATTTCATGACTGGATGCATAGTTTCTAAGATATTGTCGAAGATCACGCAAGAGAATTAATTTTTCGGACCAATTTTTACAATTTTTTGGTAAATATCTAACTTTTGTTAAAACAATTGGTTTTTCATTACTTTTGAAATCTATTTGCCAAAACAAAGAAAAAAATATTTTTATTTTAATACTAGTTTCAAAAAATATATTTGATATTTACCGCATCTATTTCAAAATTGTTAGTAACTAAGGAGTTTTAAAGGAAACTAGCTCGACCCGTGAAGAATTCCGCAGTGCGAATAAACTTTCTTTTTATGAATAGGCAATTTTATTACATATATGATATACAAATTTTATAATGAACAAGTTTAAGCTTTAATAGTATTTCTTTAACCTGTTTTTTCTTAAGCGTAACATTTATAAACCGTGAGTTTTGTTTTTCAACACTAGCCAGCACGAGAAGCTTTAAAATGAGGAGTAAATCATGAAATTTGATAAAGCAATAAGGAACGCTGTCAAATCTTCAAGTAAATCGAACCATCATTTAAAACATTGTAGTATTAAAGTGTCTCTTACTGTAAATATAAAATAAAACATTTAACATTGAGTAAAATTGCCATAAGTAATATTGCCATATTAACAAACTAATAATGTAATAATGGTCTTTAAACACATACTAGTTATAGTAATAATAATAGAATAGAATATATAGAAACACATATTTCTGTAAAAACATAAACACATAATCTATGCATAATGACAATAGATTGAAGAAAAAAAAACAGTTAATAGTCATTGTTTGCTACATCACAAAAACTAAAGTAATAAAACTATTTAAAAAATTTAAAAGTTTGTGTATACAAAAAATTTTTATTGCTACCATAAATATTCTCTTACTAAGTTTTGTTTCACAAAAAAAAAACCTTTCTCTCTTCTTTTCTTTCAGTATTGTTGATAATTCATATCCTAGGAAAACATCCAACAGTAAGTGTATATCCTATCATTCTACTTACTATAATATTGCACAGTGACAACCAAAAATGAATTACAACAGGTATAATTACTTAAGTTATTTTTTTAAAGCAAACAAGCATCCTATGTAATTTTAAAGTGAAAAGTTTTGGAAAGAAAATCTCACATGACTTCCATATACGATATTAAATGGGAAAAGGAAATAATGCTTATTTAGACAGTAGCCATAATCATACTCCTTTAAAGAGCTTAAGTATCAATCTGATTACGTTTTAAAAAAAAATTAGTTTGGTCAAGTAATTAAGTATTGACTTTTCTTTACGATTTCAAAGAAAAAATCTATTTTTAATCAATTATTATTCATTACTCATTTGTCTTCAAAATGGCTCTCAGATATCTCTTCAAAATGGCTCTCAGCTATCTCATATATGGCATTCATCTCCAAAATTAAATTTTTTCTTGTTGATAATAAAATAAAATAAATAATATACAGATAATTATAAATTATATATTTTTATAAAAATTGCACACGAAATGAATAAAAACTATAAACATTTACAAAGAAATTTAAAAAAAAGATACTCAGTAATGATAGTCGTCAATACTATTCAAATAACTGTTCAAAATTCTAGATAAATATGGTGGAAGCGCAAATAAATACGTTTGAATAGTAAAATGTAATGCAATATAATATTTATATGCGTTTCCACCATTTATTAGCAACTCTGTATTGATCCCATTTAGGAATCATTGTAAAATTTAAAAAAATCAAAATAACTTCTATAGTTAGTTAAAATTATTATATGAAATCTTTGAGAAAGCAACCCGGTTTTAAGCACCAGCAGACTAATCTCGCCTAAAAAAAATTTCTAAAGTTATTTGATAGTGACAATTTTTTTTTTTGAAAAAATACTCTGGAAGCCTGGAAAGTAAATACGACCTATTCGCCATTAGCGAGAATTAGAATTTTTTTCATACACATATTTTCGTTCTCTACTACCTTTGAAACGCAAAACCAAATATATTGGGGAAATGTAGGGGCTTACGATAACGTTTTATTTCAAACGCTTGAGTAAACAAACGTTCCGCTTGTATCTACTCATAGCACGTTATATTGTAGCTTATATATAGAGGTTAAAATGTGGAAGCATTGAAAATTAATAATGTACAATATGGCTTTAGGCCTTAAAGGCTGTTAGTTTTTTCATATTATGGTATTATTTATATTGTTCTAAATGAACACAACACCCTGGATATATTCACAATGTCTTATTCAATTTTTGAAAACAAAAAAAAAAATTTTGGAATTTATGTTTGTTATATAATGCATAAAAATTTCTTTAGCTCAAATAATTTGAAAAATTATGTGTATCTTTACAAATTTAAGGGACTTTATCGATTTTTTTTTTTGTTAAAATTTTGTTACGGTAGTTTCATTTCTAAATTTGATTATATGCTTAGTAGGGCCTCACACAAAAATTTCAGAAGTATTACATTTTAACATTAAGCAGTAATTATTGGAACGATAATTTCAGAGATGATTTTTTTATTACCCACACCAGAATGTTTAAATTGCAACCGAAAAACAACAATTTTTAGTTGATTACCGTGTTAAATGCTTTTTTATTAAAAGGACGAATTTTTGGTTGTGCCGACTTGGAATAATCTTAAATGAAAAAGTAACCAGAATAATCATAAAATTTAAGAAATATTTTTTTGTTAAAAAATTGTTACGGTAGTTAAATTTCTAAATTTGATTATCATGCATAGTAGGGCCTTAAACATAAATTTAATTGTAACATAGGCTGTAATTATTGAGACGATGATTATAAAGATAATTTTTTTAATTGTCATCCAAATTGTTTAATTTTCACCGAAAAACTATATAATTTAGCTTAATTGGCCAATAATTATTTATTGATATAATTATACCATGTTAAAATAATTTAAAGAAATTTCTGTTCAAAAATAATTTTGAATATTCTTATTGATTAATGAACCTGAAATCGGCTTTATAAAGTACTTCATAATTTTCTTAAAAGTAGCAAGCAAACAACGAAAATTGAGAGAAGAAAAGGCTAGGAAAATATAATTTCTCATAAAGCTGTGCTCATAAGGAATATTTTTTCCATTTTTTTAAAACTTTTGTTCTATCTCTAGAGGTTTAATACAAGCAAAACTCAAAATTTTTACATTTCTAAAAGCCATGTAAATTTTTCAAACATCATATCTAAAAGACTATTAGATATACGGAGATGTAGGTTGGCTGCAATTGTTTCAAATTTATTATACTCTCAAAATGATATTAGCAACTAATGTTAAAAGCTCAAAGTTTTTGAATTGAACTGCGAAAACTGAAAAGTTCGAAAATAGTTCAGTTTTTCACGGATTACGCTGGTGGCACAACTTTTTTTGCTTCTAAAACGTAGTTTCACACTTCCTTTAGGGATCCAAAAAATAACAAAAAAGGACTTTTACATCGCCTTTTGCGATTTAATTTATTATTAATATTTTTTTTTTTTTTGTAAGATTTTTTTTACTGGCGTATTAGGTAAATTTGGTCACTTTGCTAGACTGTTCGATTATCGATCAACAATTCAACTAGCTACAGAAGCATCGTCTTCGTGTTTGAGATATGCATGTAGCAGCGGATCAATTTAGTAAAAAGCATCACTATGATCGCAGGAACACAATTAAATGATATTACTTTATGAAAAATGCTACAGGAGAAATTATGTAAATGGGCCCTTTTAAGAATTGAGCTTTGAAATCCATGTGACGAGAGTCAGAGTTTGGATATAGTTAGTAATATTTCACAAAGTAGGTAATAATGCTGAACTAAGTCAAAAAAAAAAATTAAAAATTCAGTTTTATATTAAGATAGACAACCTTCATAGCCATATTTTTTTTAACAATCACACCTTAAAATATTTGAAAAATATCCACAAATTTATTAAACTCCAATATAACATTTAATAAATAACATAATTTTTATTCATACGTTTTATACATTAAATATGAAAGTTTGTTGGTGTCAAATTAACACCGCCATATAAAAACCAAAACCAAACCCTCATATTATATGATTACAAACATCCCTAATCATACGTACTTTTATTCAATTCGTGAATTTGAGATAGGAAACCAAAATCAATAAAGGATTTAAAAATTTTTATTTCAATTGTATGCTGTTGTAACAACCAAAAAAGTAATGTTCATTGTTCAAACCGTTTGTAGATTTTGCCGAATTCAGTTCATTTTAAAAACAAATTTAAAGCAAACGTCTAAATTATTTATAAGGGAAAATTTTTCAAATATTTTTTTGAAAAAAACCGTATTGGCTTTTGATCATATTCAATAGTATCTCTGGCAAATGCAATTTTCCAACAAAATTCACTTCAATAGGCATTCAATAACCTTTCATTCTAATTTAACGGCATTGGCTATTCTTTTAAGGTGTATTTTAAAGGAACAGTATGGAAAACATTTTGATAAGATTAGGAAGGTGCGAGGAAGGAAATTGCAGCCACAAGCATGATAAAATTTAAACTAAGCCAACAAAATTTACTATTACCAAATCATAATTTTAAAAATAAAGACATTCTTGTTATCAGGATCGATTATTAATTGAAATAAAAATAAAAGGTAGAAATTTCAATTTTTCCCAACTCTTCCACCATAATTATTATACTTGATTTGTTAGTGTTTTTTTTAGGGAAGTACGAGCACCAGGGCAATTTTAAATAAAGAGCTTGACTTTTTTTTAAATAAAGTTGGACTATGTCTTAATCAATTCTGAAAATTTTAGTGAGACTGTCCGATTATTTAAATAAATAAATGACTTCAAAAGTAGGCATATTTAACATTGGTCTTACGGGAAAACGGTAGATAGATGATTTTCATAGATCTCTCCAAAACTAGTCGGTGGAAATTAAAAACAAACCATTTAAATTAAAGGTAAAACCTTAATAAATAAATGGAAACTAAAAAAAACCTGTTGTGCCTAACTAATTAAGGATGTATGAGCACGGTAATGGGGATACAAATTTTAAAAAATATATTTTTTAATTTTGGTGATGAATTATGTTATTATTTGACAATATAAGACGAAAAGTAAAGATAAAAATATTTGATATCTGGAGCAATTGTTATCTGGAAAATTTTATTTAATTATTTAGATTACAATATTTCAAAAACCAAGGCAGATATTGGAAAATTTTATTCTTATTTTTCATCTACATTTTTGGCGTTATAATAAAATTCATCATCAAAGTTGAAAATAAGGTATCTACAAATAATTTTAACGTTAAATCTAAAATTGTCTTGATGCTCGTACTAACTTAAATAAATAGATATAAATAAAAATTTACAAATATATATTAAATAATATTATATTGCGTAAGAAAAGCAATAAAATCTTTAGATTACGCTCCATCATGAAAAACTATTTAATTCTTCAATTTTTGCTCCTAGAAACAATTCTTAAGCTATGACCTAATACTTTTTAATAAAGTAATGCATGGTGAGATCGTTTAAATTCGTCACTATTTACTACTTAACCGAATAGACGTAATTCTACGACTAAATCACTCAAAACTTATGTCTTTACCAAATTACAATAATTCTCAAAAAAAAAAAAATATATATATATATATAAAAACTGTCTTCAAATTATTTTCGTTTTTTACAAATAATTATCTATTAAATATTTTGAATAATTAATCTAAAGTGAAATAGACTCTCGCATTATTAACTATTCAATACATTTTATAATATTCAGAAAAGTTGAATAACCTTCGTTGTAATTGTCTTCGATAAAGAAATGAGCATACAGGAGTTCTGTCTGTGATTCATGTCCTTACGTAGGAAGGTAGAGCAAATGTTTATTATTACCTATAGTATATACACAAGTCAATAAAAACAGTTAAAATTCGATTCTAAATAAAACAAATTCACCCCACAATAAATTCTAACATTTACCTCAAACCATAATATGTTTTGTATAAACTATTTTGCAAGCTTTTTATACTCCGATATAGAAACCCGTTAAATAATGAACGACGATTTGTTGATTTAATCTGATTTTTTTGCATAGATATAGAGAAGTTTTCCATATTGAAAATATTGTAAAAATAAAAACCCGTCATTTATTCCAAATTAATTTTTTATCATATTAAAACACATTTAAGAAAATTTCGTCAGTTATATTTTCCAGCAAATTAAGTGAAATAAATTTTTAACAAATTAGTTGGATAAATCTACCGAATTTTGATAATAAATTCGAAAAATTATTGCAAATGGCTAATATTTTATAAAAAAGGTTTTTTTTTATAAAAAATAAAGAAAAAGTGTTTGCCATCTCCGGAACGATCCGCGCAACCTTCTGCACGCAGTTTTCATTTCTACATTGTTTTCTTTGGTAACTTTTCTTGAATCTCTCTCTTTTATTGATCAGATTGAGACGAATAAAAAAAATTGGCTTGTTAAGAGTTTTTGCATCGAATTTGTCTGCTATCGAACAAGGCAGAATAATCTCAAAATCTGAAGAAACCCGCTGTTACCTCATATTTTTAACGTAACTTGTGATTATAAAAAAGGGTGGTAAATTTTAACATGTAAAGCAAATTAAAAATAACTTTTTCATCAATTTTCTCACCATTTTTGGGAAAATATCATAAAAACTAGAAAGTAGAATAAATGAATTGAAATGTGGGAAGTGTAGAAGTTTTGACATAGATTTTACTATCCCTTTTCTTAATCTTATAATCGCTGCATAAAAATTAATGAAAAATATCCTCTAAATCTATCGTGGTGGACGTATGGCCAAACTTTCGTATCAAACTTTAATACTTTGATACAGCAATACTTGTATCACCAAGCATAATTTTTAAATAACTTTTGAAATAATCACTGCCAAATCCAAAAATTTTCTGAGTAAAAAGTTTTAATTTCGGTTTAAAAATAAAGTTGAAACGTTAAACTTCCCAAAAACAAATTGGAACAACAAAGTTTACATAGTACCAACATACTTTTATTCTTTATTTATTTTACAGGTAAGGCAGGCATATCACATTCCAACTTATTTTAAACTTATTTAAAAGTGGGTATTTCAAAATTAATTTAAAGGTGTCAACGTTTACTTCCTCGTAGATAATTAATAGAAGTTACCTATGCAATCGTAATTAGTTAAGTATTTTAGGTAGATTTATCTGATATATTTAATTAAATATTTTACAGAAGCATAAAATGCAATATAATATACCTACTGTAAACATTTATTTTCAAAACAAATTGGTAAGTTTCAACACCTTTAAATTAAATCATTTAAGTAAGTCCTAGTAATGTTGAATACGATAAAAAATTAAAAATTATAACGCATTTAGACGACATATTTTAGGACAGGGAGTACAAAAAAAATTATGTGGTCAAGGAAACTAAAGTAGATTATTGTGGTTGTAACAGAAATAACAATAATAGAAGTTTTGTAATCAACTGAACACAAACTGAGTGTTGTATATGTGCTGCCTCCGCTTTTATTCGTCCGTCAATCTGAAATCTAGTCTCACATCAATTATCAATACTATTTTTGTGATGGGCTGGTTTAGTGCATGGTATATGCATGAAGGAGATGTATTCAGCCCTTCAAAATAGTTGAGGCGCTAATAAATGAAATAATCAGCGGAAAACGCGGTAAAACATAGATGGTATCACAATAGGCCCTATGGCGTAAGTGTGTCTCTCGTGGACAGCCAATATAACCTAACCTAACCTAGTCGTTAAATTCAACAACAAAATATTGAGGCCTATTTCTAATTATTTTGAAATGCCTGCAAACAAATTATAAGACCTTTAATCAAAAACAATGCTTAAAATAAAATATCATTATTCTAGATACAAAACTCGTTATAAAAGTTAATTTATTTATCTAATGAAAAGTTACTTGTTGATTTACCTTATCAGATCTCTCTTGATTCAGTTTTCAATGAGGAACTGAAGAAACCAACTGTAAGTATTGGGCAATTAAGTATACATTGTGAGGTAATTAGCTCATTACGTGTACATTAGGAGTGCAAGATTTTGTTTGGTTATTATTTCTAAATGTATTTTATTTTCGACATATACAAAGTATCGGAGTATTAAATGACGAATCTTATTAGAATAGGTTTAATTAAAATTATCTACCAAGATAAGACTTTGTTAATTATCAATGCTTATTTTGATTATTCTTCAATAAATATTACTTACATTAGAATAATAATAAGCAAAGCTATGGAAAAAAGAATAGAAGCAAAGATGTAGAAAATAAAAATAACCATTTACCATGAGCTTTTTAAGTTTAATTAATAGGCTATAGGTATCTGATATTTACTGAGATATGTTCGCAATGTTCTGAAATTAAAATCTTCAAATTAGAGTAGAATTTTTGAGAAAAAATCAGATAAGATATATGGCCAAATTTTCTGTTTCAAATTTGATGAAATTTTTTAACCAGCATGTTTTAATCTTATTCTCTCCGAATTACTAATATAATCATGATTACAATAATATTAAATTATGATATATATTGTCTTAAATCAAAATATTTACATGCTGCCATGTTAAGAACAAATTTTTCTGTTAGCACTTTCTTCAGTGTTTTCAATCATATCTTTTTTCAAAATTTTCTCAAAAAATTTGACGGTATATGTTATATTTTAGTGCAAAAACAGAAACCTGAATATTTATAACTGGAAATATAATTCAATGAAAGTTGGCAAGTTGTTGATGATCCATTTTCAATTTCCTAACTTTGCAACTCTGTAAATTATAATGCTGTAAATCTTTCGCTTGTTTCAAACGTCAAATGCTAGTTTGAAATATTTCATTTACGATTTGAATTATTTAAGTAAAAACTCAACTAGTGAGTGGACAATTTTCATCATTATGCAAATGGTAGAGGAAACTGTAAGCATTGGAGATAGGGTAAGGCGTGTATATCATCGTAGCGTGTATTTTTTAAGGATTTTCCTAAGACTCAAGTCTATATAAAAAAAAACTGCGATGTTGAAGCATCTAAAAGCTAACAACTGCTTAGTTATAGCCGAAATAACCCCCCGAAACTTGCAAAAAGTCATAAAAAATTACATCAAACGAATAAACTGCCACAGAAGATCCAGAGGCTGGCATCATTTTTCATATTAAATCGAGTATACTTGATATTCGATTAATAATATAACTGTTTAAAACATTTTGTGTGTGTTAAAAAAAAATAAAGTAAGAAAACTCAATTTAGGTCGCCCTTGTTGGTGAACTTGTGTGTGGCCACCAATTATAGTTAGAGCCGCTGTATATGAAAATACTCATGGAATTTGAAATATCAATTTTAAAAACCAATAATTATACTTTTGTATCTAGTTTTGATTAAGGTATAGCCAACTCAAGGAAAAATTCATTTTGAACATGCTTTTATTAGCTTCATACGTATACTAGTATGTAACGGAAACTTTGAACATGATTTACTTATTAAGGACCAATTACAATCCAGATATAATAATTTAATAAGTTTATTTGATTATCCTGATCAGGATTTTCAAAATTAACGATTTCCATATCTGAAAGTATTTACATTTATTTGCGCTCCCACCATATTTTATACTGAATTTTTGAAAAATAAATAATTTTTTGAATTTAAAGAAATTATTTTCTACCTTTTAGTTCAGTTAGTTAAAAAAGCGTGGTTTTTTAGTGTTTTTAAACTATTATTTATTAGCATTATTCCTTAAATGTTACACTTGTTGGCCCAATTAACACAAAAATTTACTTGCCTTTGAAAAGTATTTTTTATGACCTTATCATCAAGTGCATTTTTTAATTATTTTATCACACACACGTTTTCATAGTTAGTTACCTGAAATATAAACAGTTAGGTCAAAATTTTTTTTTTTTAAATAAAAAGAAAGTTTTAATTTTTGAAATAAATTTTTTAATAATTATTATTCCGTATTTGTGCATAATTTGTTATATATAAATATTATACATATAATATAATTTGTTTGTTTTGGATAATATAATAATTCTAGACAAATTTTTCTTTTATAACAACGTACAATTTTTTCTGGCTATACACAATAATTACAAATTTTACAATTTTTTCTATACAATATTTTTATTTATATTTACAATTGTTTTTTTAAATAAATTTTTATCAATAAAGCTAAAAAAATCTATCATATTTACGATTATTAATACAATACGATTTTATCGATCATCATTTGGGTTCAATTATTTCGAAAAATAAAATTAAGTAAATAGTTTTAGAGACATTCTTAAGGCCGTATTTTATATGAATCTATAATTTAATTTTGAAATTTTTTTTGAAAAATTTGTAAGAAAATTAAATCAAACTTTTGTAGGCTTTTTTTAAAATTAGTAGATGTTTCTAAAATTAAAATTAACTCAATGAGAAAATTTTATAACCAATTTTTAAACATTTATAGGCTATATTTTTTTTAATTAAGTGGAAAAATCTAATAAAATCGTTAGAGAAAAAAAACTAAAAATTGAGATCACAATATTTAATATTCTATGTTTAAAATAGAATTTGTTTTTTTTTATTCGACCGGCGATTCGATTTTCTAAAATAAATTAATGTTTTGGTATGAAAATAATAAAATTTAACATACCTATTAGAAAAATGTTCGCTAATTTAAATTAAACTAAAACAATATTAAAATTTAACTTTGCCGTGAAATAACTGTTATAGGTTTGTATATCGGTGATGTGCTCATTGGTTGAACTGAGGGTGGTTCAGGCGAACTAGAACAACTAGAAGATGTATTCGTTAACGGTTGTTGTTGCTGTTGTTGTTGTTGGTGGTGGTGATGCTGTTGGGCTTGATGTTGTTGCGAAACCGCTTGTTGATGTAACGCAGCTTGTTGTTGAGCCGCTTGATGCATTAACTGTTGATGATGGAATAAATGTGGCATTCGTAAATTATTATACAATTCATAACTAGAAGGTGGTGCACCCCCAGGTCCATTTGGTGGTGCTGTACCCGGTAATGGAGCACGTAATAAACTAGCTGGAAAATGTGGCACTTCACCCGAAGCATTTAATAATCGATCTACTGTAAAACCATTTACAGGAGTTATAGGCGTTGGTTTTGGTATATTTAATGCAGGTATCCCATTACTATATGGATGATATCGTTGATACATTGATGCTAAAATTGCTGGATTTGGATATAAACCCATGAATGCTGGATTGTATCCCGAAGAAAATGCTGCCGCCGCTGCAGCGGCTGTTGATCCAGGATACATGCCATTTAACACTACAGTACGCTTAAATGCGGCTAAGCGTGACCGTGATGCAGCGGTAGATCTTCGTCGTAATTTTCCTGTTGTACCACCAATAAAAACATCTTCAGAAGATGGATCTAACATCCAATAATTTCCTTTACCCGGATCATCATAATGACGTGGTACTTTCACAAAACATTTATTTAAACTTAAATTATGACGTATGGAATTTTGCCATCCTTGCTTATTTTCCCGATAGTATGGAAAATTACGCATAATATATTCATAAATACCATTCAACGTTAAACGTTTTTCATTACTTTGTCGAATTGCCATCATAATTAATGCATTATAACTGTATGGTGGTTTTTCATTACCATTTGTCTTTTTTGGCGTACCATCTTTATCCGCACTTTCTTCTTTATCGTTATTATCCTTATCCGTTTGATTATCTTTTGATTTGGTGCAATCTAATGGTGGAGGTGTTCCATCACCGGTTACATCTAAATCACTATCATCTTCTGAATTCTCATCACTATGACTAATTAATTCATGGTCCTCATCATCTAAATTTGGTGATATCGAAGGACTATGACTAATTACACTATTATTACACTGTAAATCACGTCCGCGATCCATTAATGTCTCAGGTAAAATTGAGTTAATTGAAAATGATGATTTCAATGGTGTGCGAGCTGCTGTGGTCATGATTGATTCAATATTTGTTGAATTATTATCTTTAATCATGTTTGTAGCACTAATATTCATTATTTAACTACAAAAAATACAATGTTCACTTTTCACTTGTTTTTTTTTTGTGTTAAAACATTGACACTATTTTAACAAAACAAAACACTATAATGTTTTTATAAAACAAAAATGCATCGAAAACTTGTTTTTTAAAAAAAAAGAAAACACTCTCAAATGTTTAACTACGACGTTCCGTATCGTTTGTTAGCATAAACTAAAATGAATTGTTTGTGAGTAAAACATTGAGCTATATATAACATTCAATGTTCTGTACCGCCCTTTTGGTGTGTATCATATGATTCGTCTACCAATAATAATATATTCGAGAAAATATGAAAGTTACTAGACATTCAATATTTACAAAATATTTAACTCCACCTATTTCGTGTTAAAAAGGTGGGATTTGTTGAGGATAATATTTATTGTTTGTGTAATAGTGTTTACAATGTATATCCCCCCAATACAATGTTGTATAGAGGGTTTCACATACAACGATACACAGAGGGGCAGAGGGGATGAGGGTTTGTATTTTTACCTTGTGTCTGTGTGTGTGTGTTGTTTTCGAAAATATTCGTTTTAATAAATATTTCGTATATTCATTTCATATTTATTTATTTTCTGTTGTATTTTGTGGTGATGAAAAATACATATTATTAAGGGGGGAAACTAACGTTTGTTATTGAATAAATATTTGTCTATATGTGTACATAATTTTCTATTGAATTTGCATGACATAAGTCAAAAATATTTTATTTAATATAAAGAGAATATAATTTTTAATTTTTTTTTTTTTTTTTTTTGGGTAGGAACGAATTCCTTTTGGCTATATGTATGGCATTTTGTAAGCTGTTGTTTATTTTGTCAATATTTATTTTCAAATATTTCTCTACATAAATATTTAGAAAATATTAAATATTTAAGTTGTGGGATGTTCGTTTATGGTGGAAACGCGGGGAAGAATTATTTTATTTGTATTTATTTGCGGTAAAAGTAGAGCGATAATGCTTGCTCTGGTAGCCATACTGGAAGTGGTTTAATGCATTTTCTGCTTTTTATATAAAAATTTTCGAAAAAAAGTTTAGAAACAGAAATATGTATAATATATCTTGAAATTTTTCTGTTATTATTTGTCAAATAGGAAAATTTATCGTGAGTAATATTGTACAAAATATCGCGTATATTTATTTATAGCAAAAATTATTGAACAATGAAATAATCGTTAATTTGTGATTGTTACTCTTAACCTTAAATTGCATATTATCAAAATTTGAAATACATGCATAAATTCATTCATATATACCTTTTATTTTAATCATGTGCTTAAAAAGTTTTAATAGAGATTCGAAACGTAGCACAAATTAAGAATTTTTTTATGGTTTTTAACTTTTTCGATTAAAACACCCAAAAATTTATTTGGTTCAATGATGAATAAATTTTAGTCCCTATATAATTTATCACCAAAAGTATTTTTTAGTATGACTAAGGTACCTACTAACCATATGTATATTAGTAAAAGTATAAAATGGAAATAATTAAGTTAAAGAAGGAGTTTTTTCAAATCAACAATTTTCACGTTTTTCCACAGTTTTTTGCAATATACTCGAAGACCATAAAATTTTAGCGAAAAAAAGGTCAGCCTAAAATTATCGGACGTAAAATTTCCGATCGACTTGTATGAATAATTATTTCTTATTTTTCATATTTTCTGAAAAGTTTACATCAATTTTCTTTGTTTTTGGTTTGGTTTTTTTAACTTTTCTTAAAAACGTTGATAAAAGTTGCTAAAAATAAAATTTCCTACTGATTTGTTTTTTTATTGTTCCCAATCTTTCCCATTTTACTAAAATTTTCAGCATTTTTCAAATCGATTGAAAATTTTGCTTTGTATTACTTTTTGAACTGGAGCTTTTTTGACTTTTCCAAAAATGCGAATGATTGAGAACAATTCAAATATACTGATTTGTTATTTTATGGCCAACAACTTTCATTAGACAGGTATAAGTATTTTTTCCTAAATGCACAGTTTTTTAACAATCGATCTGAAATTTAACTCCCGATAACTTTGATAAAATATATTTTTCCCTAAAATACATGGTTTTCAAGTAAATTGCAAAAAGTTTTGGTAAAATATGGAAAATCAATGATTTTTCGGAAATCACCTGTTTTCTCCGCATATAAAAAATTTTATTATACAAATAAAAAGCTTAAAATTGGCATATATGGCATTACTGCCTCCAAAATTTCAGTAAATCATATATGAAATTTCATTTAATTTAATTGGAGTAGTGTGGACGTACGGATTTTTTACCCCATCCTAAAAAAGAGGGTCGATATAAGTTTAACGTACCTGTGTATCTATTTATCTGAGTGTCTGTTTGTGACATGTTCTAAAATGATGAACTGATTTTGCTTTTTGTTTTTGTTTGAAAGATAATTTGTTCAAGAGTGATCTTAACTATGTTTCAAATGGGAGTTAACGGTTCTGTATCCGATAACAACTAGATCATTACATGAGGTGCGTGATCAATAGTCATGATCTTCAAATGGCTGAGCAAATTCTCTTTCAACCAAATAAACAAAATCACAATCGGTTCATTCGATTAAGAGCTACGATACCACAGACGAGTAGATCAGACCTGATTTTGTGTCGGATTTTTTTTTAATTTTTAATTTAATATTATGTTATATATATCAATCATAATACTAACAATCAGTTCAAATATTGATACTCAAACATATGCAAAATATTCTAAAAGATAAATTCTGTTAGTTCTTACATTCAATAATTTTAAATTTAAAATAATGTTCCAGAAATTATTTTTCTTCAAGTATGTTAATTAAATTTTTTAAAGCAAATTTTGTAAATACCTGACAATTTCAAAAAATATTTAAAAAAAAAAATCTTTTTAATAATTCAGTAAACTTGATCCGATTATTGGATTATTTTTTTGGATTATAATTTTTAAAATACGTTGTATGGATGGATACCTGCATAGAATATTTAGGGTATCTGTGTACCAAAACAATTCACTAATTAAAGTCTTCTTTTTTTCAATTCAAAATAATTTCAATCGATTTACCTATTCCCTGAAGTTGAAATATTAAATGCTAACAAATATTTTACAAAACTT
The DNA here is from genome assembly GCF_905475395.1 of Chrysoperla carnea. Classification (NCBI taxonomy): domain Eukaryota; kingdom Metazoa; phylum Arthropoda; class Insecta; order Neuroptera; family Chrysopidae; genus Chrysoperla; species Chrysoperla carnea. Next base: position 60,954,976 of record NC_058339.1, read on the forward strand.
TCATTTAGTAGGTAGTATGTGATATCAAAGGAGACCAATCGAACTCCGGGGAGATATTAATGGAAGGAAGAGGATGCTTCCAGAACCAGCTTATATTTTTCTTAAATTTCAAAGGCGATGGCTACTCGAATTTTAGAATTGTTGCCAATTATCTACGCGAAAAATGATTATGAAAAAAATTACTCTTTTGAAACTTTTTTTTCAAGACATTGAATACCTACTTCAATATGTAGTTACTAAAAGCACAGTGAGCATTGGAAAACGCTAATTTGATTTTAGGCTTCTCTGGACAATTTCAAGTTTAAAACAAAGACTAATGCGAAATAGCCTTCAATTCCCTTGCCATCGCCTCCCTTTCTTCTCAATTTCATAAGTTATAATTTTTTGATGGTGGAGCGAATTTTTTTTGAAATAAAATGCTGCTCATGTTACTTGCTGATAATGTAGTTTTATATTGGTGGTGGATAATCATTAAAATCGATTCAGTATATCTTGAGTTTATCCATTAAGAAAAAAGAAACTTACAGAAAAAAAAAACAATTTTTTCCTCTTTAAAATAATTTTAGTGCGGATTACGTCTAATTACGCTTTATAGTTTCTTTGTAAAACAATATACGTTAATTTTGTAAAATTTAGTAAAATTTCTTCCAATCAAAATGCCATTTTGTTGAAAACGACACTGAAATATCTCATGCAGGATAATAGCTCAAAGCTTTCGGCTTTAATCAGCATTCATATTTTTTCTAATTGTGTTCGCAGTTTCGATCAAAAGTTCAAGAATATTCAATTTATCCCAAGGAAAAAACAAAAATTTTCAAAATAACAGAGTTAATTGAATCAAGCTAAGACTGTTTGGCAGTAAAAAAAGTACTTGACTACTTTTTGCAAGATAAAATGTTCTGGACACGGTTGTGAGTAACCGATTCCTCTTTATTCAATAATTATTTTTACAAGAACATCAACAGCCAAGCAAACGCGTTTATTTCAATCCAGTTAATTTTTTTACTATGTTCATTTGGTCGATGGTTTTAGGGATGGATATGCAACTCGTTTAGCAAAAGGATCAAGTACAGAAATGTTTTATAATCAATGGTATAAATCTCGTAAAAATAACGTAAGTAAAAATATTTTTACGTTACTTCCTTAAATAAAATTGCTTGAATATATCATTTATCCTATTTTAAATTTAGGTACCTACTTAAATTTTATTTAATGTTTTGAACTTTTCAATGGCTTGGTTCCAAATTAAAGGCGCATTTTGGATTTGTTATTTCTTCATGTAGATCATCTTTTTTACATAGTCAATCATGTCAAAATTTAAAAATACAAACTAAAATAACGAAGCCCCGAATGCAAATTTCGCTTTGTATACAAAATTTTTGTTTATTTTATTGACTTATTTTTTTTTTTAAATATCAAGGAAATTTTTCAAAAATTTTTCTAATAGCTTTTGAAATCATTTGTAGATAGTACTTAAAATGGTTTATCCGTAAATCCATAAATCCATGTTTTACATTTCAAATGCAATCAATCAATCTTATATGATGGATAATACGTTAATAGTATTAAAAAATTTATTCTCAAAACTTTGTTAAAACTTTTCATGTTTGCTATAATTTGGCACGGTATCTGACTTTGGTAAAAATTCCTTAAGCAGTAAAGAAGGATTAATTTTATTAATCATAAAATATTTTTATTAAAAATCTCTTTTAATATTTTAATCACTTTATTGAAATATTTTGACTCGCGAAATTATTCTTCTAAAATACTTGTGATTTTTTAATTATAGAAAAATATTTTTAAATATGGTACAGGGAAAAAATTTGAAATTCACCAAAACTAAAGATATTTTTCTATTCTAAATATGTATTTCAATTTTTAAACATTGTGGTCGATGTATTATTGTACTGTTGAGCTATTCAAAAGAAGTCCAAAAATTTGTTATTTTTTTATACCCTATATATCAGAGTATAATAATTTTAGTCCCAAGTTTGTACTTCTTAGAAATATTGATGCAACAAATATAATTTTGATATAGCTGTTCATAAAATCATCTTACTAGTCCATTTTTGGTTGTTCGTCCGTTACCATGATAATTCAAAGACGAAAAGAGATATCGAGCAGGTATAGATGTAAGATGCGAGTATGAGTTCGTAAATGAGCAAGATTAATTCATTGGGTCTTGGGCCAGTAGGACCCATCATTTAAACCGTGAGAGATAGAACAAAAGTTTAAAAGTAAAAAAATTCCCAATAAAAATTTAAAAAATTTTGACTGAAACATTTTTTCGTAAATATTTTTGTTTTCTTGTGAGAGAGCAAATTAGAGCAAAACTTGTTAGTAGGTAGCTTCAAACGTTGAGCGTGATTCTCATACGATAATATTAAGGAGACCAAATTTTCCAATTTTCGGGCAACATTTTTTTGTTTAAAAGCTATTGATTTGTAAAAATAAGAAAAAAATCCTAGAATAAATTTCGAAATTTTCGGAAAAATGGGCGCCATTTTATCCTACACGAAACTTTTTTTTAAACTAATCTAATTTATAAAAATAATATAAGCTTTAATATATACAACAAAGTTTTTATAGAGTATTTCTACAATTTACTCAGTCAATTGCTTATTTTCACTTGCAACAGATGGTGGAAACGCCGTGAAGAACTTATAAAATTAACACAACAATAGTTTTACTTATAGGCAAATGTATAGGTAAGTTAAAAGGGCCTATTTAGCGTGAAAAAATTGAATTTGAAAAAATTTATTTAAGAAACTATTGTGTTGAATAATAGATAAGTTAAAAAAAATTCATAAAGTCGAACCTAACTCTCGAAATATTTAAAAGACAAAGATAGAAATAGCTCCATAGGATATATCGTAACTGACTAGTGACTTTTGAAGTCATTGATTTACATTGAACACATAGAATTCCAAAATTATTTCGAATGTGAGATATCACAAAATTATAGTTTTACCAATCTGATTTTTCGTGGGGAAAGATGCATTCCTATAATTGCAGGTCACAAAATAAAGATTTTAAAAAAAAATCAATTAATGTGTTAAGTTCCATTACTATGAAAAATCATAATATAGCCCAGATATTGAAATATATTTTTCATGGGGTATTGAAGAAAGGAAAATTTTGATTAAATTATTTTATTAGATTTATGAAAGATTTATCAACAAACTAATAATTTAAAAAATTCACTTTAGATATTTGATTTTAAAATGTATGAACGAAATGTAGAATGTATGAATGGAAATAATTTATAAGAGAGAAAGAGATAGAGTATTTATGTAAATATATTTATTATTAATATGGAGAGAATGGTAACAAACCTTATTTTAAAAGTGAACTAGTACTTTTTTTATAAAATATGGTAGGAATTAAAATAATTATTGTATATTGTATATAACTCTCATCTACTTCATGTTGATTGAACAAAACTCTTAAAACAGCTAGAGAAAAATTGTTTTTACAATAAAATTACTCCTTGTGTTGCTTTTTATGTTTTACCGCTAATTTTGAAGTTCGGCTAACTATCCAAAGGTGATCATAATATACTAAAACAGATATTTAATAAAAATGATTATACGATTAATAAAATTAATCATTCAGTGGGCTATTTAAGAAATTACCAAAGCTAAATATCAAGCCAGTAACTATTAGAAGCGCCGAAGAAAGTTTTCGTACAAATTTTTGTTTATATAGTACAAGAGAGTATAAGGTCGATCTACACCCATCTGATAACCGGATGAAACATATGTTTTATCAAATTTTATTGATTTTTACACTCCTCTCGCAGTTTTCCTATCAAAAAATATTCATAGCAATTTTTAATTAAAAAGTAAATAACTATTATCATGAAAATTTTTACATGAAATAATGTCTCGGCTTTGTTTTAATTTTACCGCTGATTAAGAATTATTAGCTTTATTACTTTTGAGATACAAGTATCCACAAAGTGATACAAATATTAAAACAAAAATATTAAAGCAGTAAAGAAGTAAGCTATTTAACAAATTTTAAGTTAGGTATGATGCGACACTTATTTAAACAAAATTTTGATTTTGGATCGGTGATCGTATTTATGGAAATCGAATTTTTTTATTTTCGTGTATTGCGACGTTTATTTTTTGTCTTCTTTAAACGTCACAAGCAAGTTGTCGTATAAATTACAAGCACGTATTGAAAATGTAATACGTGGTGAAGAAAACTGCCACGAATTTTACGAATAACGAAAGGCTTCAAAATTGATGTGCAATTGTAAAAAACAAGCCTATTTTTTAACTCTTTCAATTTTTGCATATTTCCTAATACCTTTTTTCACGTGTTGTATTATTTATTATCTTATTTTAACGTTACAGATAGAAAAAACCTATTGTAAAAAACACATTTCCACAACACCCAAAAAAAAAAATCACAAAACTCAATCTTCGTCTTATTTTTAGCGAATTTCATAAGGAAATTTAGCTATTGATTTTATTGATGATATAATTTTGTATGTAGGACGGGAGACGCGGTTTCGTGAAGTACATAATTTTGAATTTTATCCAAAATAAAACATATTTCTGTATTTTTTGATCAGTTTTAATCGATTTTGCAATATTCGATTTCAAGATACGTTATTTTTTCAATTTCCGAGGGAATTCGATTAGCTAACGCAGCTCCTGTGTTACGAATTTTTTTCGTGTTGATTTTTCATCAATCTTCTTAGAGACAAACAAAAAGAATCATGGCATTTTCGTTTCGTTATAGGCTCGGGGTCTATTATCTGCAGAAGCGTCTTACAAGAATTTTCGTATAAATTTTTGTTAATACTATTACCGTATTATCCATCTTATACGATCTTAGATAGCATTTGAAATGTAAAACATGCAGGATTTAAATAAGCCATTCTTAAATAAGTATGTGTACAACGATTCCAAAAACTAATAAAATTAATATATCTTAAGGATAAGGCTAGATAGATAGGTATTCAGTAGTGCAGATTAATGTGTATTATTATAACTTTGTAAATAACATTATCCTTGGAGTAAAAACATGATTTTGGCGGACCAAGTTGTTTTTATGACCCCCTGATTAACAATAAAATCAATTGTAGGTATTATTTATATTGTTATATTGTTATTGTTATTTAAAAATATATAATAACATATTAAGAAGCTCTATTTGAATGTGATTAACAAATTATAATAAATTGTATTTGGTTTTATGTTAATGAGTTAGTTCTTAAGTACAGGAGGTTTCAAAAATTTTGTTTAAATATTATACATCAATGTAAAATTAAACCAGTATTATATACTGTCTAAAAATATAAATTAAAAATTTATAGAATCAAGAAATCAAATATGACTGATTAAGCTAGACGGGTTAAAGCAAATCAGAAATTTTTGACATAAAATTTCTGTAATTAAATATTTGTGTATTAAGACTGTATTTGGGGGTGAACAACTTAGCCAGCTAAATTAATGATAAATCTAGGTCCGGGGGAATCCAGTTGGATTAACTTGTCCTAATTTGATCGAGAGTGTTCTTAGCTATGTTTCAAGAAAATCTGCTCCGCCGTTTAAAGATAATCACCTTTTTTCTAGTTGTTTTCGAGTACCAAACCCTAAACCAGCACATAAAAAAGACTAAGAACACTCTCGATCTTTCAAATCTTTCAAACAAAAACCATTTCAAAGTCGGTTTCATCCGAGATACCATGCCACAAACAGATACACAGCCACGTTAAGTTTATAATATCCCACTTTTTAACAGGTTGTCAAAAAATTCAGGTAAAGTATTCCTTCGCCGATTTATTAGTTCATTTTCATTGAGTATTCTGGATTTTGGGCAGGTAAGGGCAGCTGGAGTCCCTTGGGCCTAGATTTATCCTTAATTTAGTAGGCTAAGTTTGTGTTCACACATAAATACATTAATAATAATACTCAAATATTAAAATATTAAAATATTAAATTCATTAAATTTTAGGTCAAAATTTTCTGACTTAAAAAATAATATTTATGTAATTTGCAACAAGTTTAATTAATTGTTACTATACCAATCACGTACTAATACAATGTCTATGAAATTGGATGACAGAGAAAAAATTCTATGCAGAAAAATCCTTTGATTAGCCCCATTTTTTGTGGAACATTGTATCATAGGACTTTTATTGAATATAAAACAATATTTTAGTGATTATTGTAACAGGGTCGTATTTATTTTGGTTTTACAGGATCCAATCTTTATTATACTTAAACGTATTGATAATGTTTACTTTTTTGTGAATCTCACCCTGTATAGATATAAACAAGATGACTTTCATATTCAAAATTTGTCAGTATTTGTAACAAGTAAGATTATGTATATATGCATTTACAATGTATCGAATTTACAATGTACGGCATACCAATACTTATTTAAAATCATTTTAAAAAGTTGAAACGTTTAAGATTGTTGAATTGATAGCTTAAATATTACAATTGCGTCATGAACACTAGAATTTCACACTATACATATGATATTTCAACAATTAACTCAGAGAATTGTTTTTTCTCCTTGTTTAATATAGAATAAATCTTTTAAACTTTTTATAGAATCATCAAATCAAAATATTTATTCGAAAATAAAAACTTAAATATCTGATTAAGGTATTTGTGAGATGTTTGAGATATTTTTATGAATATTATCAAGCTTACACCTTTTATTGTATGCATTCCCAAGAGAATACGTTTCTTTATCATAACATAAAATAATAAATAAAAAATTTAACGAAAACCCTGACATAAAATAAGGTCTGATCGATTCGTTTGTGGCATCGTAGCTCCTTAACGAATGAACCGATTTTATCAATGTTTCAAGAATATCTGCTTATCCATTAGAGGATCATCACATCTTTTCTATGATACCGGGTACGAAACCCTAAACTGGCATTGGAACAAAGCTAAGAGCACTCTCGATAAAATAACCTTTTAAACAATCAAAAATAACAAATAGAATATCGTAGAATCCGTTTAGAAAAATTGTTACACTCCTCTTCTTAGTCGAGGTTTCATAAAATACGCAGATGTTGAAGCAGAAACTATATACAGTTCTCGAGATTACAAAAATATCTGCAAAATTTAATGCTGGCCTGTAGGATTTTGGACAAGAACATAAGAAATAGCCTACTAATCGTCAAATGGACCATATTTTTTCACTTTTTTGGAAAAAAATTACTGCATATACCATATTCGAAACAAAAAGTTTTTCGTGATTTTTTGAATTTTTTTAATGCGTAAGTATATTTAAAGAAACTTGCAAAGAATTTCTACCTTATAATGACGGTAAGCACCAGTGTGCTTTTCATCAGTAAATTGTCGGAAAAAAGTATGAAAAATGATTCTAGAAAATCGGAAATAAAAAATAATTTTCGCAATTTCGTACTGATTTTTAAATGAACTCTGGCAATCTGGCAACCCTAGCATTGCTCCAATATTTAGTATTAACAAGTGAAAACAAACAATTGACTGAGTTAATTGTTGAAATACCATGTATAGACTGTGTTGATTACACTATCACATTACACATACATACAGGTCAAACATATATAACTCGCGCACTCACGGGTAAACACTGATGTTTACGAAAAAATGTTTCAAACAAAAGCTGTTCATTTTTTTATAAGTGACATTTTTTATACTTAAACTTTTGTTCTATCCCTAACGGTTTACAAAATGGGTCTTGCGGAACCGAGACACAATTGACCTATGTTGCAAATTTACGAACTCGGCCTCACTTTTTCTGTCCGGAGCACGCTGTATAAATTTCAGCTTGATATCATTTTTCGTTTTTGTGTTATCGAGTTGACTGACAGACAGACAGACAACCGAAAATGGACTAATTACGTGATTTTGTGATCATCTATACCAAAATTTTGGTCGTAGCTTCAATTATATTTTTAAGCGTTACACACTTGAGACTAAACTTAATATACCTTGATATATTTCATATTTACATGGTATAAAAAGCTGAGATGATTGTAACTATAATTATAAGTAGGTATTAGATTTATAAATGTATAAATTTTCGAAATGAATACCAAATCGACCTTATGAAAGTAATAAAATTAAAAATATTATATATACAAATT